>NC_057814.1:422894546-422917207 GCF_018294505.1 Triticum aestivum | reverse complement strand
CCTCCGTCGCCGCGCCGCCGCGTCCTCGCCGGCCCCGAGGCCCCGCGCCTCCTCCCTCCACCGAGCTCGCCCCTCCGGCCGGCGCTGCCTCCCCGTCCCTCCTCTCCGGCGAAGTCGCGCCACCGCCGCGGAGACCTAGCCGATAGGATCTGGTAAAGCTCCGTGCGTTGACTTCTCCTCGACCCCGTTTTTCTCCAAGTTTTTCCATAAGTTACAGCAAGTGCCCATGTTCATCATTGCATAACTCACTGTGCGTAGCTCCGTTTTGCGCGTGTAATATGTCAAATTGTTCGTCTCGTGATGCTCTACATTTTGTACAATTGCACCATATTCATTAGAGGCCATCTTGATGCCCAAATCTCTGTTGCAAGAGTGCTAGTTGCTGTTATCTTATGATTCTTAGCAGAACTTGGAGATTTGTCGTTTTTGTATCATTTAATCTGTGCATCTTATGGGCATGAGCTCTACATGTATTTTGTTTTATGTCATGCCATCTTTCCAGTGGTGTATGCCATGTATTTTTGTGGTCTCTTTGGTGACTAGCACAAGCATGCAAACTAGGCCCCGTGATGTTTCTGATTTCAAGGACTTAGTGAATTCCCCAAGTCTTTGTCTGCTGTTATTTTGTTGCCATGTAAACTTGATGCTACAGAGAGATCCATGCATATTTTGGAGATGTTCAGTAAGGATGTTTTGTAGCTATTGTTGTAACTGATCCATGCCTGCACTTGTTTGTAATTATGGGGTGCCTTAGCATGACTCAATCTTGCTCTACTTTTACTTATTTCTGGCAGATTGTTTACGTGTTATTCAATTTTGCCAAGCTTATTGTAGTTGATCCATACATGCTATGCATTTGCTCTTGCCATGGATAGCTTCATAAACTTGCCATCTTACTGTAGGTATGCTAGTTTTGTCATGCATTGCTTTGTGGTGAGTGCATCAAGCTCACAAAGATGCCCTCATATTATTGTTTCTGCCATGCTCTGTTTTCTGCTAAGTCTGAAACCTGATAACGAAACTTGCTATGTTTACATGCTTTCCATCATATCTTCTGGTCCTTTTTGGCTTATGATCATTAAGGGACTTTTGTCATATGCATTTAGTAGAATACTTCCGTGCCTTGTTTTGCCATGTTAAGTTCCTGTAGCATGTTGATTTCGTACTCTGAACATTGCTACCTGATGCTGTTTCAATCATGTCCAGTAATTTCACTAAGTCTGTGAACCTGTTATCTTTTGCACTTTTGCCATGCCTGTTTGAGCTTGTTATGTTGTGAACTAGCCGTAGCTCAGTGTTCATCTTTTGTCAAGCATCTCCTGTAGATTTCTGCCATATGCTTTGTTGCTATGTTGGAGTGCTGTAGCATTGTTGCTTGTTACATTTTAAGTGCTATCATGCTGTTGATCGCAGATTCGTGTCATTCTTGTTTTGCTTGCCATTTGCAAACCGTACATCCGTTTCCGGTGATCTTTATATCGATTTCGACCGAAATCATCCCATCTTTCCAGTGGCATGCTTGGTTTGCCAAGTTACTGCCTTGTTCATCATTTTCCTTCCGGGGCACGCATATGCATCGCATATCATATCTCGCATATCATACATGTTTTGCATCATGTTGCTTGTGCATTTCTCGTGATTGATTGTGGTTCCGTTTGTTTGTGTTCTTGTCTTGGGTAGAGCCGGGAGACGAGTTCGTGAACGAGGAACCTGTTGAGTACGCTTACGAGGATCAATCTTTTGACAACTCTGAGAACCTTGCAGGCAAGATGACCACCCCTCGAAATCACTTCTATCTTTGATTTGCTAGTTGTTCGTTCTATTGCCATGTTGCGCTACCTATCACTTGCTATATCATGCCTCCCATATTGCCATGTCAGCCTCTAACCATCATTTTCCTAGCAAACCGTTGTTTGGCTAAGTTACCGCTTTGCTCAGCCCCTCTTATAGCGTTGCTAGTTGCAGGTGAAGTTGAAGTTTGTTCCATGTTGGAACATGGATATGTTGGGATATCACAATATCTCTTATTTAATTAATGCATCTATATATATTTGGTAAAGGGTGGAAGGCTCGGCCTTATGCCTGGTGTTTTGTTCCACTCTTGCCGCCCTAGTTTCTGTCATACCGGGATTATGTTCCTTGAGTTTGCGTTCCTTATGTGGTTGGGTGATTTATGGGACCCCCTTGATAGTTCGCCTTGAATAAAACTCCTCTAGCAAGGCCCAACCTTGGTTTTACTTTTTGCCACCTAAGCCTTTTCCGCCGGGTTTTCGCGAGCCCGAGGGTCATCTTTATTTTACCCCCCCGGGCCAGTGCTCCTTCGAGTGTTGGTCCGAACCGAGCAGCCTGCGGGGCCACCTCGGGGAGACTCGAGGTCTGGTTTACTCATAGCTTGACTTATCCGGTGTGCCCTGAGAACGAGATATGTGCAGCTCCTATCGGGATTTGTCGGCACATTCGGGCGGCTTTGCTGGTCTTGTTTTACCATTGTCGAGATGTCTTGTAAACCGGGATTCCGAGACTGATCGTGTCGTGGAATTGTCACGGCAGATGTCCTCGAGCTAGGACTTAGTCGTGGAGCCATCGCAGCTAGGAAGCTTGAAGGGGTTAAGCGGGACAAGGAACACGAGGGTTTATACTGGTTCGGCCCCTTACGGTGAAGATAAAAGCCTACGTCCAGTTTGAGGTGGTATTGATTAGGGTTTCGATAACCAGGGAGCTAAACCGCTATGCCTGGCTTTCGATGAGATTGTCCTTCTCCTCAACCGCTGCCGGGTCGTCCCTTTATATAGGGAGGCTGACGCCCTGCAGCTCTCAGAGTCCCGGCCGGCTCATAAGAGTGTCCGGCTCGGACTCTCAACTATTCTTGCCTTACACTACAAGTTCTACCATGATAAAGATTGCAACTACGGGCCTTAAGCCGTATCCGGGTCTTAGCCCATCTCTGGCCCACTGTCTTCAAGCTTGGCGCCGGGCTTCTGGCAATGACCATTATGAGTAACCCGGCCCCTCCTGGCGGGTGACTCTAAGGTCTATATCCTCAACATTAGGCCCCAGATTGATTTGAGCCGGCTCATGTCAATCTTCAATTCCTTCGACAGAAAACCTCCGGCTTACAATTGTGTGAAGGCCATAACCCGGCATGACGTCATCCTCTGGACTCCGGGTAATCCGCCGTGACGTCATCTTCCATTAAGCCCGTTTTTTACTTTGCTAGATTTTCAACGGATCTTTACCTTTACTGTCATCCCGAAAATCGAGGTGTTTCGTGAGGAGATAACCACGCCGTGGTCTCCTTGATTCTCGCGCCCGCTTTATGAGCTCGCCCTTATAAATAGGCCGGCCCGACGGGCCTTTCCGCCACCCTTCTTCCTTCTTGCGCCACTGTTCCTCTGCTCGAGCTCGAACTCTGCCGTCGCCGTCGCGCCCCCGGTCTTCGTCAACCTTGGCCGCTGCATCACCCTGACTCGGTCCAGACAAACGGAGGCAACCTCCGCTCCTCTTCAGCTCCGGTGAGTCCTCGCTACTCCATAGGGCAGATCCGCACTAGGGCTTCATAGTTCTTCCTCTGTTCTTCATAGTTCATCGCGACCCTCAGTAGATTTGAATTTTACTGCCCTTTTTTTATCTTAGCTCTGTATAGAATCACTGCGGTAGATGTTTAAGACCCATTTCACATGCAAATAGCCCTCTTTTTACTGCATAAGAGCCTTGTTCGAGCTCAAGAACTTCCTCGCGTCTGTTTCTAGGTCTAGAAACTTTTCTTTTGCCCGACCATTTTGATCCAAAATATTTACTGCAATGTGTAAAACCTGTTTTACCACACTTAGTAAAAAACTGCAATCATTGAATCACGGCGGTTTACATTTCCGGTTTAAAGAAACCACGCGCCGTAGAACCTTCCGGCTTAAAGAAAACCATGCGCCATAAAAATTTCCGGCTCAGCTGTGATAAGGCCGTAGACAATCAAATTACTCTCAATCCCTCGGCAACTTAAATAGCCCGATGCACTTAGGTGTATACCATTAGTCCCCTTCATAAGCCTCCACCTTGACATTGAACTGTAGATTTCTTCCGGCTTATAATTAATCCGGACGTTTTCCTTTTATCATAGACTGTCGACTCTCACCATGCCTCCCAAAGCTCCCAAAGCCTCCATCACTTGCAACTGGATGAGGTCCAATGTCACCAATGAGACCCTAGCAGATTTTGTCAAGTCTGGATATCTACCCAAGAAGGACGTCATGTCCTACCGTGCCCCTTACCCGTCAGAAGAGAGACCACAGCCAAAGGACGGGGAGGTAGTGATTTTTGCGGATCATATGAGCCGGGGCTTCGCACCGCCCGGTTCAAAGTTTTTCAGAGACGTTCTAAATTTCTTCGATCTGCAGCCTCAGGACATAGGACCCAACTCAGTGTCTAATATCTGCAACTTCCAAGTGTTCTGCGAGGTTTACCTTGGAGAAGAACCTAGTCTGCTGCTCTTCAGAGAGCTTTTTTACTTGAACCGTCAGAACGAGTGCGCCAATGGGCCAAGTCTGGAACTAGGTGGCATCTCCATTCAGCGGCGAAGGGACTGCCTTTCCCCCTACTCAGAGCCGCCCAGCCACCCCAAGGACTGGAATCTGACATGGTTTTACTGCCAAGACACGTCGCCGGCTGATGAAAGTCCGTTGCCCGGCTTTCGCCCCTCATGTCTGGAGCCGACTCACCCACTATCAACAAGATCAAGGCTCTCCTGGGCAATGGTCTGAATGGAATCAATCTGGTCCGGGTCTGGATCTCGTGGCGGGTGATCCCATTGAGCCGCCGCCCCGGCTTAATGTGTAAGTACACGGGCCGAAAGGACGACCCTCAGAGACACAGCCGCAACGATCTTCCTGAAGACGTTGCAGAGGAGATGACCAAGGCTCTCTTGAACGAGAGCCTGGCAGACTGCGGAAGGACCGGGTTAGCCCCCTTCTGCAAGACCAACCCAGCCCCAGCGGTAAGCCGCTGATCTGAACATCTTATCTGTACATAACTTTCATCTGAATCATTTTAAGAAAACCTCATTGCATTTTCAGGCTGATGATAAGTTCTGGCGGGTCAAGTATGACCATGAGGCGGCCAAGAAGGCCAGAAAGGCGAAGAAAGCCGCCAAGAAAGCCGCCCCTCGCAAGAAAGGAAACAGGCCTACTGCTTCAGAGCTGATGCAACTAAGCGACAGCTCCGAGTCAGAGGTAACCCCTGAGCCTGTAAGTCCTTGTTGTACTTTGTTGTTTACTTCTGTCTGCCTTATCAATACTTGTTCATCAATAGGACGACACCAGAGCAAGTAACCCGGTGGTTGAAGAGGTAACGACACTTTCCTCCGACTCGGAGCCCTTGCCCAGGCTGAAAATCCGAAGGGTAACCCGGAAAGTAAGCTTTTCACATCCTTTAGCTTATCAAGACCCTCAATTTATTTTGAAGCGACAGGTGCATGAGAGCCGGCGGCACACCCGGACCGACAAAAGCACCGACCTCTCCTCTGGGTTACCTGACGCATCGAGGAAACGCCGGACCAAGGTGATCTCAAAATTGTACCCTTTTCATCCTTTGGCAGGTGTTATACGTCAACCACTCAACTCTTCTGACTCAAATTATCAGGAAACTTCCCCCTCTTCCGGCGACTCTATGCAGTCAAGTCTGCCGACTTTCAAGACCGTGCCCGGGTAATGATAACCATCTCATGTTGTACTTTTGTCTTCACTTACCCTATTGTGTTTAATCTTTTTGTCCTTTCAGTGCCCAGGCCAAGATCACCAAGAGGGCGAAGAAGTCCAAGCCGGTCGATGATCCGGACTTGCCTGAGCCAGAGGCAGCCGCTCAAGAGCCGCCAGCCGCCTCTGCACCTGAGGCCGCTGCCCCAACCACCAAGGCAACTACAGAAGCTTCTGTTAACCCGGAGGCCTCCAGCTCGGCTCCACCAGCAGACGACCCGGACGTGGTAATCACCCGGACGGAGTTCGTTGAGCCGGGGAGACCTACCGTGCTGGCCAAGTGCTCCGCCAAAGGGGAGCTGCTAGAGTCACGCCGGGTTAACCTGGACCTCACCGACTACTCCAACTTGAACATTGGAGAGATCGTCTCCGGCTTCGTCAGCCAAGTGCACAAGAGCCGGGACGCAGAGATTGCTATGGTGACCCAGATCCAGCAAAAATCTGAGGTAATATCCTTTTGTCCTCTTACTTACTGCTTAGTTATCTGTACCATGCTAGCCCCCAAGTCGACGACTTATGATTGAGTATGTTGTAGACTTAGGTTCCGGCTTACTCCATTGAACCGGCAATGTGTAGATAGAAACGTTCAATATGCATTAGCCCCCAAGTGCCAAGTGTCTTTGCTTGGAAAATGCTTGGGACTTTACATTTGCATAGTAATTGTTCATGCCATAACCCGGAAATCTATACAGGCTGCTGGCAAGAAGCTTGAGGCTGACCTTGCCGATCTCAAGAACCGGCTGAAGATGCAAGAGATGGAGACCCGGAAGGCAAACGCCAAGTTTGTATCCAGCATCGCCGCGCAAGAGAAGCTGAAGACAGAGTTTGACGCTGAGCGGAAGGCGTGGGCCGAAGAAAAGGCTGCATTGGTGAACCGGGCCGAACAGGCGGAGAAGGCTCTCTCCGAGAAGACCGCCGAGCTCTCCGGCCTAAAGCGCCAAGTGTCCCAGATGGTGGCCGCAATCTTCGGTAAGTCGTCTCACCGGCTTTCATTAAGTTTAGAATTTTTATATCTCATAATTCATCCTTGTCGGCGGCTTATCTGACTCTGTTAAACATGTCCTAGAATTGCCAGCTTGAATCAGAGTGTGGTGACCAAGCTGAAGGCCGTATACACCCTGGTGGAGCAACTCTACACCGGGTCACAACATGCCTTGGCTGTGGTGGCCCTCTCCAACGAGGTGCCGACTCACCTGGCGGAAGTCCTTCGCCGGCTCGCCGTTCTGCCTCAGCGGATCCAAGAGCTGCGACGGGCCTCTGCAAGAGCCGGAGCGATCGCTGCGCTGAGCCGGACCAAGGCGTTCTTGCCAGAGTTAGACCCGGCGGAAATCGCCCTCGGCTACCCAAGTCTGAAGGAAGATGGCACCGCCTTTGATCAGAAGGACTTCGCAGCTTGCGTAAAGACCATACGCCCGGTGGCCACTCTTATTGGCAACGATACAGATCTGACCAAGTATCAGCCGGGCTACGACGCAGAAAATCAGAGGATCCCTACTCCGCGCTATGAAGCCCTCAACTTGATCCCGCCGGCTCGTCAGCACACTTTCGCCCCGGAGATTGACCCGGCCGGGTTAATTGACGAGGAAGCCCAATTCGAAGCTCTCAGTGGCATCGACTGGAAGTCATCAACCTTCCGGATCTTGGGATCAGCCGGAGGAGAAGAGAGGAACGAGCCGGAGACTTCAACTCAGCAGGCGTTGTAACTCAGCTAGCGGCTTATCAATCAATGCCTCACCCTTTTGGACTCAATGAGTCTTTGTAATAGAGTAGGACCAATACTTTTATCCTTGCCGTGCCATCGTACACGCCTTGAATGTTAAAGTCTGATGAAGTTGTCTCCTGTATGTTTCTCCGGGTCATAATCAATCCTTTGTTTTCCTTAACCTCAAAATAGTTGCCTTTAACTATCCTGCATAGAAGGGCAAATCACAAGTCTCGAGGCGGCTTACCATCCTGAGAATCATAAGTTTTAGATATATAACCCGGAATATGAATCAAAAAGGACTGATCTCCAATTATATCCTTAATACAGTCGTAATATCATACTTAGTGGCCTTTAAGCATACTTCCGGCTTAGGTAATCCGGGTAATAAGGTTGGTACCTCAACTCCGGTGTACCTGTCTTAATGACACCCATTGTGTTCAACTAACACTGTTAATCAAGTTTTAAGCCGTCAAAGTGAGACCCGGCTGTACACACGTTGAAATAATCAGAAGAAACTTGCTATAAAGCAGAAGAACTTAGGGACTTCCGGTTCGAATACGACCAGAGACCCGGCCCAAAGGGATTATGCTAGGATTCGACTGCGATCATATAGCCCCCAGTGGGTGTGGCGATGCCAATCAAGAGGGTACCGACAGCTATGTTCTCTTTGGTTCGAATACGACCCATGTTTGAACAGGAAGCCCCCAAGTGATTTTAAGAATTGTTTAATGACGCTGATTCGAATACGACCCACGTCGGTTCTCAAAGGGGTTAAACTATGATTCAAATATGACCAACGAAAAACTCCCAATGAGCTCGGCACTTTGCCAATCAAATGGGTATCGACAGCTATGTTCTCTTTGGTTCGAATACGACCCATGTTTGAACAAGAAGCCCCCAAGTGACCTTATTACCTGCGGCTAGATTCGAATACGATCATAAGTCGGATCCTCCTTCAAGTTATCATGTTAATCTTGCAAAGAAAACAAACACGTGCACATTTGGAGGAGAAAAAGGGCAGAGGTCCTGTTTTATTACTTATCATAATATATACATGGCTGAGAGAAATATGTACATTATGAGAGCCGGTGGCTCAAGTGTAGTAAGGCCGAAGCTGAGCTATGTTCCACGGCCGACGGGTCTCTTCCTCCGACTTACGTGAATCTTTGTGCTCCCGACTGTCAATGAGGTAATATGACCCGTTGTGCAAGTTCTTGCTGACCACAAAGGGCCCTTCCCAAGGCGGGGATAACTTGTGCGCATCTGTTTGATCCTGGATGAGCCGGAGCACGAGATCGCCTTCCTGGAAGACCCGGGATTTAACCCGGCGGCTATGATAATGGCGCAGGTCTTGTTGGTAAATCACTGAACGGGCTGCTGCCACATCACGCTGTTCGTCCAACAAGTCAAGAGCATCTTGGCGCGCCTGTTCATTATCCGCCTCAACGTAAGCCGCCACGCGAGGTGAGTCATGACGGATGTCACTGGGGAGGACTGCTTCCGCCCCATAAACCATGAAGAAAGGCGTAAAACCTGTAGACCTGTTAGGAGTAGTGTTGATGCTCCATAATATGGAGGGCAACTCCTCCACCCAACAACCCGGCGTCCGTTGCAAGGGACCAAAAGCCGAGGCTTGATGCCCTTCAGAATCTCCTGATTAGCTCTCTCAGCTTGACCATTGGATTGAGGATGAGCCACTGAGGAAACATCAAGTCGGATATGCTCTCGTTGACAAAACTCTTCCATGGCGCCTTTGGAGAGATTTGTGCCATTGTCAGTGATAATGCTGTGCGGAAAACCAAAGCGAAAGATCACCTTTTTCATAAACTGAACCGCCGTGGCTGCATCGTACTTGCTAACTGGCTCCGCTTCAACCCACTTGGTAAACTTGTCAACCGCCACCAAAAGGTGAGTCTTCTTATCCTTGGACCTTTTGAAAGGCCCAACCATATCAAGCCCCCAGACCGCAAAGGGCCAAGTAATTGGGATCATCCTCAGTTCTTGAGCGGGTACATGAGCCCGTCGCGAGAACCTTTGGCAACCATCACACTTACTGACCAAGTCCTCTGCATCAGCATGAGCCGTCAACCAATAAAAACCATGACGAAAAGCCTTGGCCACAAGAGATTTTGAGCCGGCGTGATGGCCACAATCCCCTTCATGGATCTCATGCAAGATCTCTTGACCTTCCTCAGGGGAAACACAACGCTGAAATGCTCCCGTAACACTGCGGTGATGCAACTCACCATTGATAACAATCATTGACTTAGCCCGCCGGGTTATTTGCCTCGCCAAAGTTTCATCCTCAGGCAACTCACCCCGGGTCATGTAAGCCAGATAGGGCATTGTCCAGTCTGGTATGATATGGAGAGCCGCCACCAGTCGTGCCTCCGAGTCAGGGACAGCCAAGTCTTCCTCTGTAGGCAACTTAACAGAAGGGCCATAAAGGACGTCCAGGAAAGTGTTAGGCGGCACAGGTTTTCGCTGAGAGCCCAGCCGGCTTAAAGCATCCGCCGCCTCGTTCTTCCTGCGATCGATGTGTTCCACTTGGTAACCCTGAAAGTGCCCAGCAATGGCATCAACTTCGCGGCGATAAGCCGCCATGAGAGGGTCCTTGGAATCCCACTTTCCTGATACTTGTTGAGCCACCAAGTCTGAGTCGCCGAAGCACCTTACCCGGCTTAAGCTCATCTCTTTAGCCATCCGAAGACCATGGAGCAAGGCCTCGTACTCAGCCGCGTTGTTAGTGCAAGGAAACAGCAACTGTAGCACATAATGGAACTTGTCACCTTTAGGGGAAGCCAACACGACTCCAGCCCCCGAGCCCTCCAACTGCCTGGACCCATCAAAGTGAATAGTCCAATATGTGTTATCCGGCTTCTGCTCGGGCACTTGTGACTCTGTCCAGTCATTGATGAAATCCACCAGGGCCTGAGATTTAACAGCAGTGCGTGGCACGTACTTGAGACCATGAGGTCCAAGCTTTATAGCCCACTTAGCCACTCTCCCTGTGGCCTCTCTGTTTTGAATGATATCACCAAGAGGGGCAGAACTGACCACAGTGATGGGATGACCCTGAAAATAATGCTTAAGTTTCCGGCTCGCCATGAACACACCATACACAAGCTTCTGCCAATGCGGATACCGCTGCTTGGACTCAATGAGCACTTCGCTGACATAATAAACCGGCCGCTGAACCGGATGCTCCTTACCCTCCTCCTTGCGCTCCACCACCATAGCCACACTGACGGCTCGTGTGTTCGCCGCCACATATAATAATAAGGGCTCCTTATCCACCGGAGCAGCAAGGACTGGAGGGTCTGCCAGCTGCTTCTTCAAATCCTCAAAGGCAGTAGTAGCTGCATCATTCCAGACAAAGTTATCAGTTTTCTTCATCAACTGATATAATGGCATGGCCTTCTCACCCAGACGGCTTATAAACCGGCTTAAAGCAGCGATGCGACCCGCCAAGCGCTGAACGTCATTTATACACGCCGGCTTAGCCAGGGAGGTGATGGCCTTGATCTTCTCTGGGTTAGCTTCAATGCCTCTGTCAGAAACTAAAAAACCCAAGAGTTTGTCTGCAGGAACACCAAAGACACACTTGGCCGGGTAAAGCATCATCTTGTAGACCCGAATATTATCAAAGGTTTCTCTCAAATCATCTATCAGGGTTTCCTCCTTTATGGACTTAACCACAATATCGTCCACATAAGCATGAACATTGCGCCCAATCTGTTTATGAAGACAGTTCTGCACGCAACGCTGATAAGTCGCCTGTGCACACTTGAGTCCAAAGGGCATGGACACATAGCAGAAGGCTCCAAAGGGAGTGATGAACGCCGTCTTCTCCTGGTCCTTAACTGCCATTTTAATCTGATGATATCCGGAATAGGCGTCCAAGAAACTTAAGCGCGCACAACCGGCCGTAGCATCAATAATTTGATCAATACGGGGAAGGGAAAAAGGATCAGCCGGACACGCCTTGTTCAAGTCCGTGTAGTCTACACACATCCGCCAAGTGCCGTTCTTCTTGAGTACGAGCACCGGGTTAGCTAACCACTCTGGGTGAAAAACTTCAACAATAAACCCAGCCGCCAAGAGCCGGGCCACCTCTTCACCAATAGCTTTCCGCCTCTCTTCATTAAATCACCGAAGGAACTGCCTGACCGGCTTAAATTTCGGATCAACATTGAGAGTGTGCTCAGCGAGTTCCCTAGGTACACCTGGCATGTCAGAAGGTTTCCATGCGAAGATGTCCCTATTCTCACGGATGAACTCGATGAGCGCGCTTTCCTATTTTGGATCCAGATTTGCACTGATGCTAAACTGCTGAGATGAATCTCCTGGAACAAAATCAACAAGCTTAGTTTCATCAGCCGACTTAAATTTCATCGCCGGCTCATTTTCCGTAGTCGGCTTTTTCAGAGAGGTCATATCTGTTGGGTCAACATTGTCTTTGTAAAACTTCAGCTCCTCTGTTGCCCAAACAGATTCTGCATAAGCTGCATCGCCTTCCTCACATTCCAAGGCCACCCTTCGGTTGCCGTGAACCGTAATGGTCCCGTTATGACCCGGCATCTTGAGCTGTAAGTAAACATAACACGGCCGTGCCATGAACTTGGCGTAAGCCGGCCGCCCAAATATAGCATGGTACGGACTTCTTATCTTGACCACCTCAAAGGTCAGTTTTTCCACCCTGTAGTTGTGCTCGTCTCCAAAGGCCACTTCCAACTCGATCTTGCCAACTGGATAAGCCGACTTACCAGGTACAACACCATGGAAGATAGTGTTTGACTGGCTGAGGTTCTTATCAACCAACCCCATACGGCGAAAAGTCTCATAATAGAGGATGTTGATGCTGCTGCCTCCGTCCATGAGCACCTTAGTGAACTTATATCCTCCCACCTGAGGAGCCACCACTAAGGCCAAGTGACCCGGATTGTCCACCCGGGGAGGGTGATCCTCTCTACTCCACACTATAGGCTGCTCAGACCACCGCAAGTAGCGTGGAACCGCCGGCTCAACAGCATTCACGGCCCTCTTATGAATCTTCTGATCTCGCTTACACAGACTAGTGGTAAATACATGGTACTGTCCACCGCTAAGCTGCTTTGGATTGGTCTGATAACCCCCTGCTGCTGTTGATGATCCTGGCCAGACTGCTGATTAAAGCCCCCTCGACCGTTCTGAGGATTAGAATTTGAGCCGCTGCCCGGGCCATGAAAACCGCCGGCGCCTGAGCCGTCGCCCGGGCCATTGTAATTCTTAAAGGCCTTCATGATTGCACAATCCTTCCATAGATGAGTCGCTGGCTTCTCTCTAGAGCCATGCCTTGGACAAGGCTCATTCAACAGTTGCTCCAGTGTCGGGCCTGACCCGCCGCCTCGGGGAGGGGGCCTCCCATTGCGTCGCTGGTTATTACCTTGTGAGCTGGCATTGGCTACAAACTCTAGGCTGCCATCGGCCTTGCGCTTGCCTCCTCCTTGGTTCCCCGGGTTATGCTGAGGACCCTTGCCATTGCCATTCTTCTTTCCCTTCCCTGCCCTTTCATCATCTGAAGGGGGATCCTTGGTACCATCGGAATCGGCGTACTTGAGAAGAGCCGCCATTAGCATACCCATATCACTGCAGTCGCGCTTAAGCCGCCCGAGTTTCATCTTCAGGGGCACGAAACGACAATTCTGTTCCAACATTAAGACCGCAGAGCCGGCATCCATCTTATCTGATGAATGTATGATCTCCTTGACCCGGCGAACCCAGTGAGTCGTGGATTCACCCTCCTGCTGCTTACAGTTAGTCAAATCCACAATTGACATAGACTGCCTACAGGTATCTTTGAAGTTTTGGATGAACCAGGCTTTTAGCTCAGCCCAAGACCCGATGGAATCCGCTGGTAGCCCCTTTAACCAAGTGCGGGCAGTCCCATCCAACATCATGGTGAAGTACTTGGCCATTGCCGCCTCACTGACCTCCAGTAGTTCCATGGCCATCTCGTAACTCTCGATCCAGGCTGCGGGTTGTAGGTCAGCCGTGTAGTTGGGCACCTTCCTAGGGCCTTTGAAGTCCTTAGGTAGGCGTTCATTGCGGATAGCCGGCACTAAACAAGGGACACCCCCAGTCCTGGTAGGGATACCCACGTCAACGGAAGTCGTCGGATAAGCCGGGGGAGTCTGGTAAGCCGTCAGCTGAGGCCCCTGCTCCGCCTCTTGCCGCGCTTTATCTTGGTCTGCTGCGTGAAAGGCTCCTTTATAAGCCAGGCCATGGCCGGGGGGCGGGTCATGGCGTCGGACGTTACTTGAGCCGGTCGCAGAAACCATGTGCCTGTTGTAACTCGGGCTCCCGCCCGGACGAGGGGTCGAGTGGATCCTATCCCGGCTGTAGGAGTACGCCTCTTGCTGCGCCAGTGCTGTCTGAAGGAGTTCCCTGACCCGGCGGGTTTCAATAGCCGTCGGAGAGTCACCGTCAACTGGGAGAGCCGCCAGCCGTGCTGCCGCAGCGACCATGTTCTCCAGCGGGTTATTGTAATGACCCGGGGGTGTTGGCACATACTGAGGCGGGGCAGGGGGCACCTGGGGAGGCCCCATCACTCGTGGCTGAATAGGGGTCCCAGACCCGGGCACTATGACCCCTGGAGGGTTACTAGACCCTGCACCTGGCGTGCTGAAGAGGTTGCGTGGATCGTAAACCGGAGGGAGCCGAGATTGGGTCTTTTGATGCCTCCTTCTCATGACCTCATTGGACGCGTTCTGATCCATCGTGAGCTGGAAGGACTGCGCCTGGATCAACTGAGTTTGGGCATCGAGAGCCGCCCTCTCCACAGCCATCCTGATCCCTTCCGCTGCAAGATCCTCCTTAGCTTTCACTAGATCCAATTTTAACTGTGCCACCTCCGCATCGTGCTGAGCTTGATCTGCCGGGTCAACAGTGGTGGTTAACAGGGCCGTCATCTTGTCCGTGAGATCCATCAGCACCTGAGCCGGAGAAGGCACCGGGTTTCCCGCTCCGGCAGCGGGGTTGTGAACAGGCTACGCACCGGCCATAAAGATTCCGACCCGGCTTGGCGGCTCAAACAAGTCCGGAATACTGTCACCATCGGAACATCCCATGAGCCTGCCATCTTGAAGTTGATACAACGAGTTTGACTCATCGGTGGCCGACTCGCCGTCAGAGCCGGCGGCCGTCTCATCACCAGATCCAGATCGATCAGAGAGTCCCCCGTGGATACACCCCACAAAAGTATGCCTTAAGGCAGGCCGGGCCCGGGCGGGTCGTGCACGCTGAGCCGTCTCGATGAGATCGGCGCAGAGATCCGGCTCAGGGCCCGGCTCACCAATCTTGCCAATGAAAACATGAATTCCGCCGAAGAGGACCCGGTACCCGTACTCAATTGAGCCGGCGTCGGGGCCCCAGTTTGCATCGTCGATGTAGAGCTTGCCGCGATGACTCTTGGTCATCCAGCCCACAGCGTATCCCTTGAGCCCTTCGAAGCCGCCCTTCAAGAACTCAAATCCACTGTGCGCTGGCCCCACGGTGGGCGCCAACTGTCGTGGAATTGTCACGGCAGATGTCCTCGAGCTAGGACTTAGTCGTGGAGCCATCGCAGCTAGGAAGCTTGAAGGGGTTAAGCAGGACAAGTAACACGAGGGTTTATACTGGTTCGGCCCCTTACGGTGAAGATAAAAGCCTACGTCCAGTTTGAGGTGGTATTGATTAGGGTTTCGATAACCAGGGAGCTAAACCGCTATGCCTGGCTTTCGATGAGATTGTCCTTCTCCTCAGCCGCTGCCGGTCGTCCCTTTATATAGGGAGGCTGACGCCCTGCAGCTCTCAGAGTCCCGGCCGGCTCATAAGAGTGTCCGGCTCGGACTCTCAACTATGCTTGCCTTACACTACAAGTTCTACCATGATAAAGATTGCAACTACGGGCCTTAAGCCGTATCCGGGTCTTAGCCCATCTCTGGCCCACCGTCTTCAAGCTTGGCGCCGGGCTTCTGGCAATCACCATTATGAGTAACCCGGCCCCTCCTGGCGGGTGACTCTAAGGTCTATATCCTCAACAGATCGGGTCTTTCCGGGAGAAGGTTTATCCTTCGTTGACCGTGAGAGCTTATGATGGGCTAAGTTGGGACACCCCTGCAGGGTATTATCTTTCGAATGCCGTGCCCGCGGTTATGAGGCAGATGGGAAATTGTTAATGTCCGGTTGTAGAGAACTTGTCACTGACCCAGTTAAAATACATCAACCGTGTGTGTAGCCGTGATGGTCTCTTCTCGGCGGAGTCCGGGAAGCGAACACGGTCTGAGTTATGTATGATGTAAGTAGGAGTTCAGGATCACTTCTTGGTCATTGCTAGATGACGACCGTTCCATTGCTTCTCTTCTCGCTCTCTTTTGCGTATGTTAGCCACCATATATGCTTATTGCCGCTGCAGCTCCACCTCATTACACCATCCTTTCCTATAAGCTTAAATAGTCTTGATCTCGCGGGCGTGAGATTGCTGAGTCCTTGTGACTCACAGATTCTACCAAAACAGTTGCAGGTATCGATGATGCCAGTGCAGATGATGGGGTCGATCTCAAGTGGGAGTTCGACGAGGAACGTGGTCGTTACTATGTTTCTTTTCCTGATGATCAGTAGTGGAGCCCAGTTGGGACGATCGGGATCTAGCATTTGGGGTTATCTTATTTTCATCTGGATTTTGATCGTGGTCGGTCTATATGTTTGTATTTTGGATGATGTATGAATTATATTTATGTATTGTGTGAAGTGGCGATTGTAAGCCAACTCTTTATCCCATTCTTGTTCATTACATGGGATTGTGTGAAGATGACCCTTCTTGCGACAAAACCACAATGCGGTTATGCCTCTAAGTCGTGCCTCGACACGTGGGAGATATAGCCGCATCGTGGGCATTACAAGTTGGTAATCAGAGCCATCCCTGACTTAGGAGCCCCCTGCTTGATCGAATCGCTGGCGTTGTTGAGTCTAGAACAAAAATGTTTTGAGTCTTAGGATTATATATATCGGAGTCTAGGATTCTTTTTACTCCTCAGTCCCTTCGTCGCTCTGGTGAGGTCTCCTGACGTAGAAGTTTTGACTATTCTCTCCTCAAATTTCACTAAAAAAATTAGGATCACGCGGGTATCTTGGAATTGTTCCGATGGTTTTGTGACGAGAACATTGTTCTTGGTGCCTCCTGACATTTAGGGGTTGTGGCTGTGTCCCGGGGAGTTGAGCTCCGAGGTGTTGTCGTCACAATTTTATCGTTGCAGTTCTGGAATGCCTGAGTTTCGCCGACATCGAAATCTCTTTTATGCAGTTGTTGGTAAGATCACCTCGACGCCACCCAGTACTGGGGTGGGAGTTCAGGAGTATTGCCATAACTTGTATTGAGGTAAACGATTTCCGAAGGTTTCTTGGTTATGTGTTGACGGATGGATACAGCTGGATCTAGGGATTGCTAGTTTGGGTGATATATTTTGTGTCCCCTGTATCCCCAACACCAGATTGCATAACCAGAAAGTTTTGGGAGTTTATAAGTGGGAATTCAAGTAGCCTTAGGGTATCTTTCCGACAGACGCATGATATGAGATTGGGGTTCGACGTCTAGTGGTCCGCCTGTACACGGTTGGTTTTACAGTGGTCTCGTAGTGTCTTAAAGAGTCCTTGGCTATGCCGACTCGGGGACGCTTCGTATGTCATGTGCACAGCCTTGTACATGATGGTGCTGTACGATTGAGCCCGTGTGGGCCCCACCACGAAAACTTCGGACGAAATCTCTATCATATGTTTGTTCTGGATTATTCTGCAAGCCAATACTTTGTTTTGTTTTGAATTGTGATATTCAAGTTGCTTCGAAGTCATATGTTGATT
Organism: Triticum aestivum; assembly: GCF_018294505.1. NCBI lineage: Eukaryota > Viridiplantae > Streptophyta > Magnoliopsida > Poales > Poaceae > Triticum > Triticum aestivum. The sequence continues at coordinate 422,899,882 of NC_057814.1, read as the reverse complement.
CCATATCTTTTTCAAGTGGCTTCTCAACTAACGGAAGTGTGATGATTTACTACGGAATTCATTCGTTCTTCCTCGTTCGAATGTTTATTGTGAAGACTATATGTTGCAATTTCTATCCGTTGATTCTACTTATCTATTTGTCTATCAAGATGCTAACGGATGTCACCCTCTTCAGGATGGCTCCGCCAACGCGTCAGAATCCGGATCGCAATGAAGGGAGTCAAGTGAACCCTCCGCCACCACCTCCACCTCCGGAGGCATGGCAAGCTATCATGGCCGCCACCAACGCCAATGCTCAGATGATTCTGCAACTCTTGCAAGAATGCACCCAAGGGCAAGGCAATCAAGGCAATCAAGGTCAAGGCAACAATCAACCTAACTTTGCTACTCTCAACCAGTTTCTCGCAAATCAGCCCAAGTCTTTCAGCTACTGTGCCGAGGCCACAGATGCCGATGATTGGCTTGTGGACATCAACAAGCATTTTGAATGTAGCAATGTCAGGCCTGAGGACTATGTCAAGTTCGCTTCTTTTCAGCTCAAGGACCAAGCTGCTGATTGGTATCAACAATACAAAGATTCCAGAGGAGGTCGTGTGATCACTTTGACTGACTTCTGTCGGGACTTCAAAGCGCACCACATTCCACAAAGTGTTATTGAGAGCAAGCGTGAGGAGTTCCGCAATCTCAAGCAAGGCAACATGTCTGTGTATCAATACAACATCCAATTTCAGAAACTTGCTCGCTTCGCTAAACAAGACGTTCCTGATGAAAAGAGTATGATCTATCACTTCAGAGGTGGCCTTAGAGAGGATCTGCAGTTAGCTCTTGTTCTTGTTGAGCCTACTCGGTTTGATCAATTCTACAATATGGCACTGAAGCAAGAGGCTGCTCAGCTCAAGTGTGAGGCTTCTAAGAAGAGAGTCAGGGACGCAGTTCAGTCTTCTTCTTCCTCACTTGTGGCAGCTAAGCAACAGAAGTTCTGGTTGCCTCCTCCTCCTCCGTTTCGTCAGCCTTACCAGCAGAAGAACAAAGGTGGCCATGGTTCTTCCAACTCTTCCAACTCTGGCTATCAGAACAAGTCTTAGAATCAAGCTCCAAAGTCCAATGCTCCTTATCACCGTCCACTCTCAGAGGTGACTTGCAACAAGTGTCAGCAGAAAGGTCACTATGCTAACAAGTGCTTCAACCAAAGGCGTCTGCCTCCTCCTCCTCCTGTCAGATCTTCCAGCAATGCAGTGGTCAAGCATAATCCAAAGTCTGCAAAGGTAAACATGATGAATGCAGCTCAAGCGGAGGAATCTACTGATGTGATAATGGGTAATCTTCCTGTTAACAATATTCCTGCAAAAGTCTTATTTGATACTGGTGCTTCGCTCTGTTTCATGTCAAGACCGTTTTTTGCCAAGCATGAATTCACCTGTTCACATCTGGGTAAACCCATGGATGTCGTTTCTCCGGGTAAACGTTTGAGTTCTAGTATGATGGTTCCGGATGTTTCCATCAAGATGGGCGACTATGAATTTCTGTCTTCTCCTATTGTTCTTGGTGACTCGGATATTGATCTAATTCTCGGGATGGACTGGCTTTCTAAGCACAAGGCTCAACTCGATTGTGCTGCCAGGGAAATTCAATTGACACACTCTTCTGAGGATGTGATTATTTATGCCGCTCGTGATGAAACCATTCGGTTTTTTTCTCTCAATGAGAAGGGCGAATTGAATGCCATCTCGCAAATTCCAGTCATTTGTCAGTATCAAGATGTCTTTCCAGAAGAGCTTCCAGGTATGCCTCCTCACCGGCCAGTTGAGTTCGTTATCGAACTTGAGCCAGGCACTGAACCCGTTTGCAAGCGTCCATACAAGCTTGGACCCAACGAGCTGAAGGAATTGAAGAAACAGCTCAATGAACAAGAGCGTCTAGGTTTGATCAGACCGAGTTCATCTCCATGGGGTTGTGGTGTTCTTTTTGTCAAGAAGAAGGATGGCACGGACCGACTTTGTGTCGACTACCGTCCATTGAACAAGAAGACAATCAAGAACAAGTATCCACTTCCCAACATCAATGAGCTATTTGAGCAACTCAAAGGTGCTAAAGTATTCTCCAAGCTTGACCTTCGTATGGGTTATCATCAGATTCGCATTCGTGAAGAAGATACTCCCAAGACAGCATTCAGAACAAGCTTTGGTTCTTATGAATATACTGTCGTGTCTTTCGGCCTTGTCAATGCTCCTCCAGTATTCTCTCGGATGATGAATTTCATCTTCAACCCCTATACCAATGAATTCGTCCTGGTGTATCTCGATGATATCTTGGTCTTCTCCAATAATAAGAAGGACCATGCCAAACATTTGCGATTGGTGCTCGACAAGCTCAGAGAGTATCAATTCTATGCGAAGTACTCTAAATGTGAGTTTTGGCTTGATGAAGTTCTTTTCCTTGGTCACATCATCTCTGCCAAGGGCATCGCTGTTAACCCCGAGAAGGTGTCCGCAATTGTGAATTGGGAACCCCCTCAGAATGTCAAGCAGCTCCGCAGTTTTCTTGGTCTTGCAAGCTATTGCCGAAGATTCGTTGAGAATTTCTCTAAGATTGCAAAGCCTCTTTCCAACCTCCTCCAGAAGCATGTGAAGTATGTCTGGTCTCCTGAGTGTGACGTTGCTTTCAACACTCTCAAAGAGAAACTCGTCACCGCTCTTGTCTTAACTCCTCCTGATGAATCCAAGCCATTTGAAGTTTTCTATGATGCTTCTCTCCAAGGTCTCGGTGCTGTGTTAATGCAAGAGAAGAAAGTTGTGGCCTATACCTCTCGTCAGTTGAAGACCAATGAGAAGAACTACCCACTCACGATCTTGAGTTGGCGGCAGTTGTCCATGCATTAATAACGTGGAGACATCTCTTGTTGGGAAGACAAGTGGACATTTTCACCGATCACAAGAGTCTCAAGTACATCTTCACTCAGCCCAACCTCAACCTCAGGCAGACTCGATGGGTCGAAATGATTCAAGAGTACAATCCGAGTATTGAATATACTCCAGGCAAAGTAAATGTCATTGCAGATGCTTTAAGCAGGAAGGCTTATTGCAACAGCTTAATTCTCAAGCCTTTCCAACCGGATCTTTGTGAAGCTTTCCGCAAGCTGAATCTCCAAGTTGTTCCTCAAGGCTTTCTTGCCAACCTCATAGTATCTCCTACTTTGGAAGATCAAATTCGTGAGGCACAACTCCTTGATGCCATGGTGAAGAAGGTGAAACGTGGTATCGACAAGGGTCTTTCCAAATACAAGTGCTATCGCATTGATGACAGAGACACTTTATTCTTCGAGGACCGGATTGTGGTTCCTAAAGGTGATCTAAGGAAAGTCATTATGAACGAGGCACACAATTCTCTCCTTTCCATTCATCCTGGAAGTACGAAGATGTACCATGACCTCAAGCAGTCGTATTGGTGGACTCGAATGAAGCGAGAAATCGCTCAATTCGTGAATGAATGTGATGTCTGTCGAAGAGTGAAAGCAGAACACCAACGACCAGCTGGTCTCCTCCAACCTCTTGCTATCCCAGAGTGGAAGTTTGATCATATCGAAATGGACTTCGTGACTGTTTTTCCAAAGTCCAAGCGCGGAAATGATGCTATCTTCGTTGTCATTGACAAGCTTTCTAAAGTGGCTCATTTCCTTCCAATCAAAGAGTCTATCACAGCAGCTCAGCTGGCAGAGCTATACACCTCCAGAATTGTCTCCTTGCACGGCATTCCACAATTGATTTCTTCAGATCGTGGAAGCATCTTTACCTCTAAGTTCTGGGACTCCTTCCAGAAGGCCATGGGTACCAACATTCGCTTCAGCACAGCTTTCCATCCTCAAACTAGTGGCCAAGTCGAGCGAGTCAATCAAATTCTTGAAGATATGCTCAGGGCTTGTGTCATTTCCTTTGGCATGAAATGGGAAGATTGTCTTCCATATGCTGAATTCTCCTACAACAACAGCTTCCAAGCGAGTTCGGGCAAGGCCCCATTCGAGATTCTCTATGGCAGAAAGTGTCGTACTCCTCTCAATTGGTCAGAGACTGGTGAACGCCAACTTCTTGGCAATGACTTAATCACAGAGGCTGAAGAAATGTGTAAAGTCATTCGTGAAAATCTCAAAGCCGCGCAATCGCGCCAGAAGAGTTACTATGATAGTAAGCACCGTGATTTGGCTTTCGAGATCGGAGACCATGTCTACCTCCGCGTCTCTCCAATGAAAGGCACTTGCCGCTTCGGTATCAAAGGGAAGCTTGCCCCTAGATACGTGGGTCCTTTCAAGATCGTTGGCAAAAGAGGCGACCTCGCCTATCAACTTGAGTTTCCTTCCAACTTCGCGAACATGCACGATGTGTTCCATGTGTCACAGCTCCGCAAGTGCTTCAAGACACCTGAGCGCACTATCAACTTCGAAGAGATTGACCTCCAAGAAGATTTGTCTTATCATGAGCACCCCGTTGTTATTCTTCAAGAAACTGAGCGCAAGACTCGCAACAAGTCAATCAAATTCCTGAAAGTGAAGTGGTCGCATCATTCCGACCGGGAAGCCACCTGGGAACGCGAGGACCATCTCCGTTCCGAATATCCGGAGTTCTTTCAGTCCTAGATCTCGGGACGAGATCCTCTCGTAGTGGTGGAGTGTTGTAACACCCCGCATGTAACTTTCCATATTTGTAACTCCGACTCTTGCCATTTTCGGCTATGTGTTATGATATTCCCTCCGTGGTCGGGTTTTGTTTGTCGTTTTGCATTTTGTTCATGTCATGCATTTCATATCATGTCATCATGTGCATTGCATTTGCATACGTGTTCGTCTCATGCATCCGAGCATTTTTCCCGTTGTCCGTTTTGCAATCCGGCGCTCCTACCTCCTCCGGTGCACCCCTCTTGTTTTCTTTCGTGTGCAGGTGTCTAACGTTCTCGGAATGGACCGAGGCTTGTCAAGTGGCCTTGGTATACCACCCGGAGACCACCGGTCAAGTTTCGTTCCATTTGGAGGTCGTTTGGTACTCCAACGGTTAACCGGGCATCCGCAAAGGCCATTTGTGTGTGTAGAAAAACCCCCCTAAAAACCAGCCCAAACACCTCCAAGTCATCTCCATGCTCTAGGTCATTCGATCATGATCGTGTGGGCGAAAACCACACCTCATTTGGACTTTCCTAGCTCCCTCTACCTATATATATTCTTCCCCTCCCGAAAACGAATCGCAGACGAAACCCTAGAAAATCCCCTCGCGCCACGCCGGACGGGTCCGCTCCGGCCGGACGAAGCCGCCGCCGCCGCCCGGCCAACCGCGCAGCGCCACGTGGCGTTC
>NC_057814.1:422656295-422894102 GCF_018294505.1 Triticum aestivum | reverse complement strand
TCCGGCCACCCGAGGCCGCCGCCCGAGCCCGCGCCGCCCTCTCCTCCGTCGCCGCGCCGCCGCGTCCTCGCCGGCCCCGAGGCCCCGCGCCTCCTCCCTCCACCGAGCTCGCCCCTCCGGCCGGCGCTACCTCCCCGTCCCTCCTCTCCGGCGAAGTCGCGCCGCCGCCGCGGAGACCTAGCCGATCGGATCTGGTAAAGCTCCGTGCGTTGACTTCTCCTCGACCCCGTTTTTCTCTAAGTTTTTCAATAAGTTACAGCAAGTTCCCATGTTCATCATTGCATAACTCACTGTGCATAGCTCCGTTTCGTGCGTTAAATATGTCAAATTGTTCGACTCATGATGCTCTACATTTTGTTAAATTGCACCATGTTCATTAGAGGCCATCTTGATGCCCAAATCTCTGTTGCAAGAGTGCTAGTTGCTGTTATCTTCTGATTCTTAGCAGAACTTGGAGATTTGTCATTTTTGTATCATTTAATATGTGCATCTTATGGGCATGAGCTCTACATGTGTTTTGTTGTATGTCATGCCATCTTTCCAGTGGTGTATGCCATGTATTTTTGTGATCTCTGTGGTGACTAGCACAAGCATGCAAACTAGGCCGCGTGATGTTTCTGATTTCAGGGACAGTGAATTCTCTAAGTCTTTGTCTACTGTTATTTTGTTGCCATGTAAACTTGATGCTACAGAGAGATCCATGCATATTTTGGAGATGTTCAGTAAGGATGTTTTGTTGCTATTGTTGTATTTGATCCATTCCTGCACTTGTTTGCAATTATGGGGTGCCTTAGCATGACTCAATCTTGCTCTACTTTTACTATAAATTATTTCTGGCAGATTGTTTACGTGTTATTCAATTTTGCCAAGCTTATTGTAGTTGATCCATACATGCTATGCATTTTCTCTTGCCATGGATAGCTTCATAAACTTGCCATCTTGCTGTAGGTATGCTAGTTTTGTCATGCATTGCTTTGTGGTGAGTGCATCAAGCTCACAAAGATGCCCTCATATTATTGTTTCTGCCATGCTCTGTTTTCTGCCAAGTCTGAAACCTGATAACAAAACTTGCTATGTTTACATGCTTGCCATCATATCTTCTGGTCCTTTTTGGCTTATGATCAGTAAGGGACTTTTGTCATATGCATTTAGTAGAATACTTCCATGCCTTGGTTGGCCATGTTAAGTTCCTGTAGCATGTTGATTTCGTGCTCTGAACATTGCTACCTGATGCTGTTTCAGTCATGTCCAGTAATTTCACCAGGTCTGTGAACCTGTTATCTTTTGCACTTTTGCCATGCTTGTTTGAGCTTGTTATGTTGTGAACTAGCCGTAGCTCAGTGTTCATCTTTTGTCAAGCATCTCCTGTAGATTGCTGCCATATGCTTTGTTGCTATGTTGGAGTGCTGTAGCATTGTTGCTTGTTACATTTTAAGTGCTATCATGCTGTTGATCGCAGATTCGTGTCATTCTTGTTTTGCTTGCCATTTGTAAACCGTACATCCGTTTCCGGTGATCTTTATATCGATTTCGACCGAAATCATCCCATCTTTCCAGTGGCATGCTTGGTTTGCCAAGTTACTGCCTTGTTCATCATTTTCCTTTCGGGGCACGCATATGCATCGCATATCATATCTCGCATATCATACATGTTTTGCATCATGTTGCTTGTGCATTTCTCGTGATTGATTATGGTTCCGTTTGTTTGTGTTCTTGTCTTGGGTAGAGCCGGGAGACGAGTTCGTGAACGAGGAACCTGTTGAGTACGCTTACGAGGATCAAGCTTTCGACAACTCTGAGAACCTTGCAGGCAAGATGACCACCCCTCGAAATCACTTCTATCTTTGCTTTGCTAGTTGTTCGTTCTATTGCCATGCTGCGCTACCTATCACTTGCTATATCATGCCTCCCATATTGCCATGTCAGCCTCTAACCATCCTTTTCCTAGCAAACCGTTGTTTGGCTAAGTTACCGCTTTGCTCAGCCCCTCTTATAGCGTTGCTAGTTGCAGGTGAAGTTGAAGTTTGTTCCATGTTGGAACATGGATATGTTGGGATATCACAATATCTCTTATTTAATTAATGCATCTATATATATTTGGTAAAGGGTGGAAGGCTCGGCCTTATGCCTGGTGTTTTGTTCCACTCTTGCCGCCCTAGTTTCTGTCATACCGGGATTATGTTCCTTGAGTTTGCGTTCCTTACGCGGTTGGGTGATTTATGGGACCCCCTTGACAGTTCGCCTTGAATAAAACTCCTCCAGCAAGGCCCAACCTTGGTTTTACTTTTTGCCAGCCTTTTCCCCCGGGTTTTCGCGAGCCCGAGGGTCATCTTTATTTTACCCCCCCCCCTAGGCCAGTGCTCCTTCGAGTGTTGGTCTGAACCGAGCAGCCTGCGGGGCCACCTCGGGGAGACTCGAGGTCTGGTTTTACTCGTAGCTTGACTTATCCGGTGTGCCCTGAGAACGCGATATGTGCAGCTCCTATCGGGATTTGTCGGCACATTCGGGCGGCTTTGCTGGTCTTGTTTTACCATTGTCGAGATGTCTTGTAAATCGGGATTCCGAGACTGATCGGGTCTTTCCGGGAGAAGGTTTATCCTTCGTTGACCGTGAGAGCTTATGATGGGCTAAGTTGGGACACCCCTGCAGGGTATTATCTTTCGAAAGCCGTGCCCGCGGTTATGAGGCAGATGGGAATTTGTTAATGTCCGGTTGTAGAGAACTTGTGACTGGACCCAGTTAAAATACATCAACCGTGTGTGTAGCCTTGATGGTCTCTTCTCGGCGGAGTCTGGGAAGCGAACACGGTCTGAGTTATGTATGACGTAAGTAGGAGTTCAGCATCACTTCTTGGTCATTGCTAGATGACGACCGTTCCGTTGCTTCTCTTCTCGCTCTCTTTTGCGTATGTTAGCCACCATATATGCTTATTGCCGCTGCAGCTCCACCTCATTACACCATCCTTTCCTATAAGCTTAAATAGTCTTGATCTCGCGGGCGTGAGATTGCTGAGTCCTTGTGACTCACAGATTCTACCAAAACAGTTGCAGGTGTCGACGATGCCAGTGCAGATGATGGGGTCGATCTCAAGTGGGAGTTCGACGAGGAACGTGGTCGTTACTATGTGTCTTTTCCTGATGATCAGTAGTGGAGCCCAGTTGGGATGATCGGGGATCTAGCATTTGGGGTTATCTTATTTTCATCTGGATTTTGACCGTAGTCGGTCTATATGTTTGTATTTTGGATGATGTATGAATTACATTTATGTATTGTGTGAAGTGGCGATTCTAAGCCAACTCTTTATCCCATTCTTGTTCATTACATGGGATTGTGTGAAGATGACCCTTCTTGCGACAAAACCATAATGCGGTTATGCCTCTAAGTCGTGCCTCGACACGTGGGAGATATAGCCGCATCGTGGGCGTTACACCCACATTTTTTGCAACTGTTGTTTCTCCCATGCTCTATTTCTTTTTACTACATGGCAACTCCTGCTTGTTTTTGCATGGCAGCTGCTAACTAGTCAAGATGGCAACTCTCATTCCACCTGCATGGCAACTTCCAGCTTTTCCATCTGTTTGTGCAGTCATCCACGCCTAGTTTTGAAATGGCATTCCTGGCACATCACACATTTCTTACATTTTTTAAGATGTCTACCATGGCAACTGCTGCTTGTTACGCATGGCAACTGCTGCTTGTTACGCATGGCAACTGCTAACTGGTCCACATGGCAACTCTTATTCCACCTACATGGCAACTATCATCTGTTCATCTAACAATGTTCGTGTGTTTTTTTCAGGGTGAAGAAGACTACCACACGCGTCACGAAGCAGAACCCCAGAGACCCACTCGAACACATACACTCAAAGTTGTCGACAGGTGGCAACTCAGACGTTCATGAGGCGCCAGTGGGCAAACCTGCTGCTGCAGCGTCCACTGTTCCCACTAGCTCTGATGCAAGCGGCCGAGCATCTCCGCCGGTTGCAGATGTGCAGGCTACGATAGCAGGCATCCATACATCTGGGAGTGACGAGTCGGTATCTGCCAGGACTGCTGAAATATTGCCCACTCTGCTAGCAATGAAGGATGCTGTTGTGAGCCATGCCACCCGATCAGCAAGTGTTGAAGTGGACGCCCCCGAGATCAACCTAAGCAAGGAAGATTCCCGCTCATCTGACACGGATTCCAAGCGCGTGGGTGGTGGCACTTCTTCGTCCACGAAAGAAGGGGCTGAGGCGACAGTTCATAATGATATGCCATCCATAGGTGAGACTCTTGGCACAAGAGCTCCAGCTTCTGGTGCTGTCGTGGAATTGTCACGGCAGATGTCCTCGAGCTAGGACTTAGTCGTGGAGCCATCGCAGCTAGGAAGCTTAAAGGGGTTAAGCGGGACAAGGAATACGAGGGTTTATACTGGTTCGGCCCCTTACGGTGAAGGTAAAAGCCTACGTCCAGTTTGAGGTGGTATTGATTAGGGTTTCGATAACCAGGGAGCTAAACCGCTATGCCCGGCTCTCGATGAGATTGTTCTTGTCCCTAAACCGCTACCGGGTCGTCCCTTTATATAGGGAGGCTGACGCCCATCAGCTCTCAGAGTCCCGGCCGGCTCATAAGAGTGTCCGGCTCGGACTCTCAGCTATTCTTGCCTTGTGCTACAAGTTCTACCATGATAATGATTGTAACTACGGGCCTTAAGCCATATCCGGGTCTTAAGCCCATCTTTGGCCCACCGTCTTCAAGCTTGGCGCCGGGCTTCTGGCAATGACCATATGAGTAACCCGGCCCCTCCTGGCGGGTGACTCTAAGGTCTATATCCTCAACATTAGGCCCCAGATTGATTTGAGCCGGCTCATGTCAATCTTCAATTCTTTCGACAGAAAAAATCTCCGGCTTACCATTTGTGTGAAGGCCATAACCCGGCGTGACGTCATTCTCTGGACTCCGGGTAATCCGCCATGACGTCATCTTCCATCAAGCCCGTTTTTTACTCCGCTAGATCCGCAACGGATCTTTTTCTTTACTGTCATCCGAAAATCGAGGCGTTTCGTGGGGAGATAACCACGCCGTGGTCTCCTTGATTCTCGCGCCCACTTATGAGCTCGCCTTATAAATAGGCCGGCCCGACGGGCCTTTCTCACTCTCCTTCCTCTGTCGTCTCCTTCCTCTCACTGTCCCGTGCTGCTCGAGCTCCGCCGCCATCGCCGCCGCAAGTCTTCTCGTCGTCGCCATCTCAGGCCGCTGCATCACCCTGAACGGACCAGAGAAACGCGACAACCTCCGCGGCTCTCCAGCTCCTGTAAGTCCTGCTTGTCCTGTAGAATAGATCTGCCGTAGGGTTCGTCCGCGTTCTTCGTGTTCGTCTCCATTGCCACAAACTCCGGTAGTTTTCTTTCTTACTGCTCCTTTTGATCTTAGATCTGTATAGAACTATTGCAGTGACTGTTTAGCACCCATTTTACACGCAAGCAGCTCTCTTTTTACTGCATAAGAACTTTGTTCGAGCCCAAGAACTCCCTCGCTTCTGTTTCTAGGTCTAGAAATTTTTCTTTTGCCCGACCATTTTGATCCAAAAAAGTTACTGTGATATGTGAAACCTGTTTTACCACACTTAGTAAAAAACACAGCAATCATTGAATCGCGGCGGTTTACATTTCCGGTTTAAAGAAACCACACGCCATAGAACTTTCCGGGTTAAAGAAAATCATGCTTCGTAGAATCCTCCGGCTTAACTGTGATAAGGCCGTAGATAATCAATTTATTCTGAATGCCCCTGTGGCTTAAATAACCCGCTGTACTTAGGTATATACCATTAGTCCCCTTCATAAGCCGCCACCTTAACTTTGAGCTGTCGAGTTCCTCCGGCTTATAATTAATCCGGACGTTTTCCTTTTTGTCATAGACTGCCGACTTTCACCATGCCTCCCAAAGCCTCCATCATTTGCAACTGGATGAGGTCCAATGTCACCAGTGAGACACTAGCAGATTTTGTTAAGTCCGGATACCTGCCCAAGAAGGACGTCATGTCCTACCGTGCCCCCGACCCGTCAGAAGAGAGACCACAACCAAAGGACGGGGAGGTAGTGATTTTTGCGGATCATATGAGCCGGGGCTTCGCACCGCCCGGCTCAAAGTTTTTTAGAGACGTTCTAAACTTCTTCGACTTGCGGCCTCAAGACATAGGACCCAACTCAGTGTCCAACATCTGCAGCTTCCAAGTATTCTGCGAAGTTTACCTTGGAGAAGAACCTAGTCTGCTGCTCTTCAGAGAGCTTTTTTACTTGAACCGTCAGAATGAGTGCGCCAATGGGCCAAGTCTGGAGTTAGGTGGCATCTCCATCCAGCGGCGTAGGGACTGCCTTTTCCCTTACGCAGAGCCACCCAGCCACCCCAAGGACTGGAATCTGACGTGGTTTTACTGCCAAGACACGTCGCCGGCTGACGAGAGTCCGTTGCCCGGCTTTCGCCCCTCGCGTCTGGAGCCGACTCACCCACTGTCAGACAAGCTGACCCAAGCGGAGCGCCAACCTCTGCTCCCCACCATCAACAAGATCAAGGCTCTCCTGGGCAATGGTCTGAATGGAATCGATCTGGTCCGGGTCTGGATCTCCTAGCGGGTGATCCCATTGAGCCGCCGCCCCGGCTTAATGTGCGAGTACACGGGCCGAAAGGATGACCCTCAGAGACACAGCCGCAACGATCTTCCTGAGGATGTTGCAGAGAAGATGACCAAGGCTCTTTTAAACGAGAGCCTGGCAGACTGCGGAAGGACCGGGTTAGCCCCCTTCTGCAAGACCAACCCAGCCCCAGCGGTAAGCCGCTGACTTTAACATTTTATCTTCTTCTGCATATAACCTTCACCTGAACCGTTTTAAGAATTCATCATTGTATTTTTCAGGCTGATGACAAGTTCTGGTGGGTCAAATACGACCATGAAGCGGCCAAGAAGGCCAGGAAGGCGAAGAAAGCCGCCAAGAAAGCCGCCCCTCGCAAGAAAGGAAGCAGGCCTACTGCTTCGGAGCTGATGCAATTAAGCGACAGCTCCGAGTCAGAGGTAACCCCTGAGCCTTTAAGTCCTTGCTGTATTTGTTGTTTGTTGTTGTCCGCCTTATCAATACTTGCTCATTGACAGGATGACACCGGCGCAAGTAACCCGGTGGTTGAAGAGGTAATGTCACTTTCCTCCGACTCAGAGCCCTTGCCCAAGCTGAAAGTCCGAAGGGTAACCCGGAAAGTAAGCTTTTCACATCCTTTAGCTTATCAAGACCCTCAATTTATTTTGAAGCGACAGGTTCATGAAAGCCGGCGTCACACCCGGACCAACAAGGACACCGACCTCTCAGCCGGGTTACCCGACGCATCAAGGAAGCGCCGAACTGAGGTTATTTCCCACTTGTACCCTTTTCACCCGTTGGCGGGTGTTATCCGTCAGCCACTCAATTCTTCTGACTCAAATTATCAGGAGACCTCCCCCTCTTCGGGCGACTCTATGCAGTCGAGTCTTCCGGCTTTCAAGACCGCGCCCGGGTAATGACAACCATCTCATATTATACTTGTCTTTACTTACCCTTTTTGTGCTTAACATTTCTGTCCTTTCAGTGCTCAGGCAAAGCTCACCAAGAGAGCGAAGAAGACCAAGTCAGCCGGAGTGCCGGATTTGCCTAAACCGGAGGTGACGGCTCAAGAACCGCCAGCTGCCTCCGCCCCCGAAGCCACCACTCCAATGGACACGGCACCTGTAGAAGCTTCTGCTGACCCGGAAGCCTCCGGCTCGGCTCAACCAACAAATGACCCGGACGTGGTGATCACCCGGACGGCATTTGTTGAGCCGGGGAGACCTACCACACTGGCTAAGTGCTCCGCTAAGGGGGAGTTGCTGCAGCCCCACCGGGTGAACCTGGATCTCTCCGACCACACCAACCTGAGCATTGGAGAGCTCGTCTCTGGCTACATCTGCCAAGTGCACAAGAGCCGGGACGCAGAGGTTGCCATGGTGAATCTGATCCAGCAAAAATCTGAGGTATCCTTCCGCCATCCTCTTACTTACTGCATTGTTACCTTTATCATGCTAGCCCCCAAGTCGGCGACTTATGATTGAATATGTTGTAGACTTAGGTTCCGGCTTACTCAACTGAGCCGGCAGTTTGTAGATAGATACGTTCAATACGCATTAGCCCCCAAGTGCCAAGTGTCTTTGCTTGGAAAACGCTTGGGACTTAAAATTTATATAGTAACTGTTCATGTCATAACCCGGAAATGTATGCAGGCTGCTGGTGTCGGAGTAAGTGGCCACGGGTAGCCAAACCGGCTACCCCTGGCTCTTCAGAAAATTTATCAGGCCTTTGGGCCTTCAAGCACTCCAAGCATTTGGGCCGCCTTCCCGGGCCGGCTACCACTAAAGCCGACTCCCGGAAGGCGACCCAGCCTCACCGACTCCAAGAAGCCGGCCAAGAGAAACGCCGACTCCTAGAAGCCGGCCGAGACCACAACCGCCCCTACATAACGACGACCTGACGGGGCATGGCCACAGTGCGGCCACGACCCCCGAAGCCCGAGGCAGGCATGGTTACAGGAGGCCGTACGGGAGGGATGTCTCCCGTGCGGCCGGGCACTGTAGCCACGCCAGCTACGACGTCATCCACGACCCCCTCCTGTACGGCCCAAGGACCGCGGGCCCCTTTAGCCAGAGAGAGGCGTGGAGGCGGCCCGGCTTTTCCTAGTCGGCCAGGAGTGTAGCCGGCCTCCAGAAGCCGGCGACTCCCTTCCTCGAAGCAGGAGCCCCATTAAGGAGACAAGAAGAGGTGAGGCAACAGTGATAGCCCCCGAAGCGGATCACTGTAGCCACGCTTACCTCGACAAAGCCCTCATCATCAGAGGCGCGGCTATAGTGAGCAGCCGCCGACAAGACCCTAGGCGGTGGGGCCGGCCTGTCGACCGAGTAGCCGGCAGCCGGCGGGACCCAACGGCCGGCGGAGAAGCCGGCAGGCGTAGACACTGACGGCTGGGGCCAGTTCCCAGTCGGATTACCATTGTACCCCCGGGGGGTAGGCCTATATAAACCCCCCGGAGCACCCATGCAAAGGGGTCGCACCCAAGCATAGTGGGCACCTCTGCATGTTTGGCTTCCAAGCATAGCGCACGCACACACACCATAGATAGAGAGAAGCAAGAGCTAGCCTTGTTCTTCTTCTCCCTTGATCCTAACAGCTCTAGGAGCGATTGTAGCTACTCTTTATCGAGCTAGTGATCATGCGGAGACCCCGCAGAGCAGGACTAGGGGTGTTATCTCCTCGGAGAGCCCCGAACCTGGGTAAGATTCGCCGGCGTGCATGTCTTCGCCTCATCCCGTTTCCAGGCACCGGCGACGTTTTATTGGCTCCCACAATGATAAGCCATCCTTTGGCATATGTCGCACCAACCACCCGACATTTGGCGCCCACCGTGGGGCCAGGTGCACCGTCGTCCGGAGACCTGTTCTGGACGGGAACCTTCTTCCTTCCCCGCGAGCGCAGCCAGCCTGCTGCGCCCGATGGCACTTGCCCCGACGCGCTGCAAGGCGTCGATGACGCCTGCGCAGCGAGCCGCCTCGCCGATCTGCTCGGCGAGACTCGCATCTCCGATGAGCCTGCGTCCGACGCAGGCACCGACTACCCCGAGAGCCGCCTCGTCAGCCTCCTCGACCAACTTCACGTCTCCAGCGAGCCTGCTGCGGACATGGAGTCTGTCGGCTCCACCAACCCGATGCTCATCGACTCCGACACCGCGTCGCTCGACGCCTACCCCTCCGACGTGGTGGTCTTCGACGACCCACTCCCTCGAGCTGACAGCGGCTGCAGCGCTGTCAC
Source organism: Triticum aestivum (assembly GCF_018294505.1). Taxonomy (NCBI): domain Eukaryota; kingdom Viridiplantae; phylum Streptophyta; class Magnoliopsida; order Poales; family Poaceae; genus Triticum; species Triticum aestivum. The sequence continues at coordinate 422,884,260 of NC_057814.1, read as the reverse complement.
CGAAGTGCTGGTCATCAGCCACGTCTCCAACTCGGGCGGGAGCGCCCGCGACGCTCAGCAAGCAGCGATACACGACCTCTCCATTCCCCTCCCGGCCGACGCTGACGCCGAGACCCTGGAGGCACGCCGTCTTGCCCTCATCACGGAGAGCAAGAAGATAGCCTCGATGAGACGCCTCACCGAGGCCCACCAGCGCGAAGTCGACCGCGCCGCCTTCGGGACGCCGCCGCCGAGCGGCCCGAGCCGAGCCGGCTTCGTCCAGAAGCGCGGCGCAGCCGTTGCCAGCATGCTGGGCGCAGATCGCCCCGTCTACGCCACCCCGCTCGAGAATCTGCGAGCCGCTCAGGCGGCAGCAGAGGAGCTCAATGGGCTGGGAGCCGATGAGCTCCCCTACATGACAAGACGGATCCAGCAGCTGATCGACGCGGCTGCAGAACGGCACGAAGCCGGCGCCCGAGCTGATAGCCATCCCCCGCGCCGGGAGCACGCCGCGACGTCCCGCTCGCCGACTGCGAGCGGCACGCGCCAGAAGAAAGACAAGGAGCCAGCTGCCAGCCGCAGCCGGACCCGCATCACTATCGAGCGCGACGCGGAAGGCCGCCCTCGGGCGGTTGAACATCAGGGAAACCTGCCTCCTCCCCCGCCTCAAAGAGAAAGACGCCTCACTCCGCCGCCCATCACACATCCGACTCTTGGCGACCGACTCGGCCGCCGAGAAGGAGTCGGCGAGAGTGACGCCCGCCACAGGATCGACCGCCTTGCTCGGTCCCTGGCGTTAGAAGAAGAAGACGATGTCGGCCCGCCATGCTTTGGCCCCCGCATCCGTGACGAGCCCTTCCCCAAAGGGTTCTCGCTCCCCAGAGACACGCCCAAGTACAACGGCTCGGTGAAGCCGGAAGATTGGCTCATCGACTACTCCACGGCCGTCAGCATCGCCAACGGCAACCGGCGCGTCGCCGTGAAGTACGTCCCCTTGATGCTGCAAGGGACGGCGCGCACGTGGCTCAACAGCCTCAAGCCATACAGCATCAACAGCTGGCTGGACTTCACCGAGGTTTTCGTCCACAACTTCACTAGCACCTACAAGCGGCCTCCCAAGCCTCGCCAGCTCTCCCTCTGCGTCCAAGGGCCCAACGAGTCGACCCGCGACTACCTCACGCGATGGGCCGAGCTCCGCAACTCCTGCGAGGGAGTGCATGAGGTCCAGGCCATCGAGTACTTCACTGCCGGGTGCCGAGAGGGCACCCTCCTCAAGAACCGACTCCTCTGCGACGAGCTGGCTACCCTCGATGAGTTGCTGATCACCGCCGACAAGTACGCCACTGCCGACTCCTCCATGAAGACCGAGCTCCGAGTGGACGCCTCGGGGAAAGTGGTCGCCCCGGCTCCCAAGCAGCCGGCTGGCGACCCCAACCGGCGCCCCTACCAGAACGACCACAAGCGCAAGGGCCCCATGCCGACTTCCTCCAGTCGGCAGGTGGCCACAGTTGAAGACGAGCAGCCCGAGGAGCGGCCCGCTCCCAAGAAGAAGGGAGGCCGGCCGCCCTGGCAGCCGTCCTTCTCCTACGAACAAGCACTCGATGCCCCCTGCAAGTTCCACAGCGGCGCGAAGCCGTCCAACCATACAACACGGAAATGCCACTGGCTCACCCGCATCACCAAGGGCGAAGGGATAGTGCCGCCTCCGCCTCCCGGCCCGCCGCCTCCAGCTCCCCAGCAGCCGGCGGCCCGGCCGGCAGTCGGCGCCATCCAAGACGAGTTCCCCGAAGCGCACGACGCCTACGTCGTCTTCACGAGTCAAGTCGATGACAAGCGCAGCCGACGCCGGCAACACCAAGAAGTAAACGCAGTCGCCTCTAGCACCGCCGAGTTCATGCATTGGTCGGAAAAGCCCATCAGCTGGAGCCAGGCCGACCACCCAGAGGTGATGCCTTCGCCTGGCTCCTATGCTATGGTCTTGGACGTCACCCTTGCGACGGAGAGGCGAGCTGCCAGATTTTCCCGCGTCCTGATAGACGGCGGAAGCAGTATCAACATACTGTACCGCGACACCATGGACAAGCTGAACATCAAAGCAAAGCAGCTCATGCCGAGCCGCACTGTCTTCCATGGTATCGTACCCGGCCTATCTTGCTCTCCAATCGGCAAGATCAAAATGGATGTTCTCTTCGGAGACAAAGATCACTTCCATCGGGAAGCAATATGGTTCAAGGTGGTGGACCTGGAGAGCCCCTATCATGCGCTGCTTGGCCGACCTGCTTTGGCCAAGTTCATGGCTGTGCCCCATTATGCCTATCTGAAGATGAAGATGCCGAGCTCGAAGGGGATCATCACGGTAGCCGGCGACTACAAGAAGTCCATCGAGTGTGCCATGGCCAGCAGCCGGCTGGCCGAGTCCCTCGTGGTGGCGGAAGAGAAGAAGATGCTGGAACGGGTTGTGGCCATGGCCGGCAAGCAGCCGACCTTGTCCCCCAACCCCAAGGACTGTGACGCGCAGGGCTCCTTCCAGCCTGCCAAAGAGACGAAGAAGATACCTCTAGACCCGGAGCATCCGGAGAGGCTCGCCGTGATTGGGGCGAACTTGGACAGTAAATAGGAAGGCGAGCTCGCCGACTTCCTCCGTGAGAATCGAGACATCTTTGCATGGTCCCCAAAGGACATGCCGGGTGTCCCGAAGGATTTCGCCGAGCACAAATTACATGTCCGAGCTGATGCGAAGCCAGTCAAGCAACCCCTCCGCCGACTATCAGAAGAGAAGCGAAGAATCGTGGGAGAAGAGATAGCCCGGCTCCTTGCAGCCGGCTTCATCATGGAAGTGTTCTTTCCAGAATGGCTTGCCAATCCAGTTCTGGTTTTGAAGAAGAATAACAAGTGGCGCATGTGTATAGACTACACAAGTCTGAACAAGGCCTGCCCAAAGGATCCGTTTGCTTTGCCACGGATTGACCAAGTGATAGACTCCACAGCCGGATGCGAGCTGTTGTGTTTTTTGGATGCATACTCAGGGCATCATCAGATCAAGTTGGACCCAGCTGACCGCCTGAAGACTGCCTTCATCACACCCTTTGGAGCTTTCTGCTACCTGACAATGACATTCGGCTTGAGAAACGCCGGTGCCACTTTTCAGCGTTGCATGCAGAAATGTCTCTTGAAACAACTCGGCAGAAATGCCCACGTCTACGTAGACGACATTGTGGTGAAGACAGAGAAGCGCGGTACCTTGCTGGAAGACCTGAAGGAAACATTCGCCAACTTGCGCCGATTCCAGATCAAGCTCAACCCCGAGAAGTGCGTGTTCGGAGTACCAGCCGGCCAGCTGCTAGGCTTCCTGGTCTCCGAACGCGGCATTGAGTGCAACCCTGTCAAGATCAAGGCCATCGAGAGGATGGAGATACCCACCAAGCTGCGAGATGTGCAGAAGTTCACTGGCTGCTTAGCCTCCCTGAACCGTTTTATCAGCCGACTAGGAGAGAAGGCTCTCCCCCTGTACCGACTCATGAAGAAGTCCACTCACTTTGAGTGGAATGATCAAGCCGACCAAGCCTTCCATGAGTTGAAGAAAATGTTGACCACTCCGCCTGTCCTGGCCGCGCCGACTGAGAAGGAGCCCATGCTCCTCTACATCGCCGCGACAAGCCGGGTTGTCAGCACCGTTGTTGTGGTCCAGCGCCCGGAGGCAGGCCGAGCCCAGCTGGTCCAGAGGCCGGTCTACTATCTCAGCGAAGTACTATCTAGCTCGAAGCAAAACTACCCGCACTACCAGAAGATGTGCTATGGGGTGTACTTCGCTGCCAAGAAATTGAAGCCCTACTTCCAAGAGCACCCCATCACGGTCGTGTGCACTGCCCCGCTCGCCGAGATCATAGGCAGCCGGGATGCATCCGGCCGGGTGGCCAAATGGGCCATTGCCTTGGCGCCTTACACGATTTTCTATCAACCCCGCACCGCCATCAAGTCGCAAGCATTGGCCGACTTCCTCGTCGACTGGGCCGAGACCCAGTACTTACCGCCGGCTCCCGACTCTACCCATTGGCGGATGCACTTTGACGGGTCCAAGATGCGCACCGGCTTGGGAGCCGGCATCGTCCTCACCTCTCCCAAAGGCGACAAGCTCAAGTACACGCTGCAGATCCACTTCGCCGCCTCCAACAACGTGGCCGAGTACGAGGCGCTCGTACATGGGCTCCGGCTAGCCAAAGAGCTCGGCATACGCCGGATCCTGTGTTACGGCGACTCCGACTTAGTGGTCCAGCAATCATCTGGCGATTGGGACGCCAAGGACGCGAACATGGCGAGCTACCGCTTCCTCGTCCAGCAGATGAGCGGATACTTCGAAGGGTGCGAGTTCCTTCATGTGCCAAGGGCCGACAACGACCAAGCAGATGCCCTAGCACGGATCGGCTCCACCCGACAAGCCATACCGACTGGCGTCTCCCTCCAACGCCTCCTCAAGCCGTCCATCAAGCCGTCTCCAGAGTCGGACTCCATCTTCGTACCGCCTGCGCCAGAAACAGCCGGATCCGGCTCAAGAAATCCCGCAGGCGGCACGGGGACTTCGACGACTGCCCCGGGAACTGACGTAGTCGCACCCGGCCCAGGGACCTCAGAGCCCGGCCCGGGGACTGCAGCAGTCGGCCCGGGGACTGCAACGACGCAAGAAGTGGTGGTCGACCCCAATGCAACACCCAACCCACCCACCCGAGTCATGGTGGCCACGATAACAGCAGAAGAAGTCACAGCTCCCTCATGGGCCCAGCCCATCCTCAAGTTCCTAGTCAGCAGAGAGCTGCCGACTGACGAGATCGCAGCAAGACTAGTGCAACGACGAGCCGCAGCATACACAATAATCAACAGGGAGCTTGTGAAGCGCAGCGTCACTGGAGTCTTCCAGCGTTGCGTCGAGCCAGAAAAAGGAGTGGCAATCCTCAAAGACATCCACCAAGGCGAATGCGACCACCACGCCGCCTCAAGATCCCTCATGGCCAAGGCTTTCCGCCATGGGTTCTTCTGGCCGACTGCCTTGGAGGATGCCAAAGAAATAGTCAAGACCTGCAGAGGATGTCAAGTCTTCAGTTCCAAACAACACCTGCCGGCTTCTGCCCTCAAGACCATTCCCCTCACCTGGCCTTTCGCCGTCTGGGGACTGGACATGGTGGGCCCTTTCAAGACGGCCCGCGGTGGCTTGACACATCTACTCGTTGCTGTGGACAAGTTCACAAAGTGGATCGAAGCAAAGCCGATTAAGAAGCTGAACGGGCCGACTGCCGTGACATTCATCACCGACATCACCACTCGGTACGGCGTGCCGCACAGCATCATCACCGACAACGGCACAAACTTCGCCAAAGGCGCACTGGCACGTTTCTGCGCGACACAGGGCATCCGACTGGACTTAGCGTCCGTTGCCCACCCGCAGTCAAACGACCAGGTCGAGCGAGCAAATGGACTTATCCTCTCCGGCATCAAACCCCGACTGGTTGTACCACTGGAGCGATCGGCCGGCTGCTGGCTCGAAGAACTGCCGGCTGTCCTCTGGAGTCTGCGCACTACACCCAACAAGTCAACCGGCTTCACTCCATTCTTCCTCGTGTACGGTGCCGAGGTTGTCATCCCAACAGACATCGAGTTCGACTCGCCTCGGATCACCATGTACACGGAGGAGGAAGCCAAAGAAGCAAGAGAAGACGGCGTCGACCTACTGGAAGAAGGCCGGCTGTTAGCCCTCAGCCGGTCCGCCATCTACCAGCAAGGCCTGCGCCGCTACTACAACCGCAAGGTCAAGCCAAGATCCTTCCAAGAGGGCGACCTTGTGCTCCGGCTGATTCAGCGAACAGCCGGCCAGCACAAGCTCTCGGCCCCTTGGGAAGGCCCCTTCGTCGTCAGCAAGGCACTCGGCAACGACTCCTACTACTTGATCGACGTGCAAAAGCCAAGAGCACGCAAGAGAGACGACTCCGGCAAGGAGTCGGAGCGACCATGGAACGCAAACCTCCTAAGACGATTTTACAGCTGAAAAGCAGTATGTATCACGCTACCCCTTTTGTATTACGTTACAAACCAACAGGCCCCCCGAACAGTACTCGGGGACTGCCTTTTATTTATCCATCGATGACGAGTGTCATATCCATGAATGTCTTATTACATTTTGAATTCTTGTCCGGCACCGGGTCCGACTAGTCGGCCCGGGGACTGGCCGCCTTAAGCTATATTATAAGTTCTTCCCGAAGTCAGCAAAGTAGTGCGCCGGCTCCCCAGTCCTCTCTTGTTGAAAGTCGCAGCTCAAAGAACTGACTGTCCGACTAGCAAGAGAGAAGACAGAAAGGACGCCCACACGAAAACGGCTAAGGAACAACTAACCTATATAGCAAAAAGACGGCCTCCATATATGCCTGCCGGCTGTCACAGCAGCCGGCTGGCCGGCTTCCTAAAAACTTAGCTTAAGTCCGACCGAGCTAAAAGTACTTCCCCCTCCCCAATCGGCCAGGCACTCCTCGGCTACAGATTGCAGAGCAACTGTTTGACTAGGGAGGCGGCAACCAAGGGAGGGTGGCAAAGGAAAAAAGCAGAAGGACAAAAAGCGAAAGTACAAGGAAAGACCGATTGCATAACTTATATACATAAAAGCCCCCGATAGGCGGCAACAGACTTGAGTTTCAATACACCCAGTGGGTGGAACTGCGCAGACTTAACCAAAAACATTGTTCAAAAGTAACAAGACAGGAAACAAAAGAAAGAAGACAAAGGCGCGAAGGCCGAGTTGGTCGGTGAAGGCAGCTCGCCGGCTGAAGGAGTGGCCGCCTAGCTGGTCCCGGCTTGACCGCCTCCCGCAACAGGAGACGCACTCGCACGCAGCGTAGTGCTGGAGGCGCGGTCAGGCTGGCCGGCTGCTCCACCAGCCGGCTCGACGTCTTCACCCTCCTCCTCCTCCTCTTCGCCCTCGTCGCTGGAGTCGATCTCCTCCGCCGAGTCCTCGCCGCACGCCGGGTCCAGCCCGAACCAATCTTCCGGCTGGGCGACTCCATTGTCGTCCACCTCGGGGGCGAAGACGTTGGTGTCGGTGTAGTCGGCGATTGCCGAAGCCCGTCGAATGATGGCCGGCCGCGCCGGCTCCAGCTCCGCGTCGGCTTGCTGCCGCCAGGTGGCCAGCTGGTCCAGATTCAGGCCTGGGTACCAGGCCTTGACGAACTCCAGCGCCCGCCCGGCGCCGGAGCGAGCCGCTGACGCCTTCCAAGCCTCGAAGCGCCCGACGGCTACCTCCAGCCAGTCGGCGGTCCGACTGGGAGTGCGCGGGATCACTTGGCCGGGCCAGAGGGCGGCCAGGACCTGCGACCCGGCACGCTGAAGCCGGCGGAGCAGCCTGTGAGCCGGCTGGATACGAGCCTGGATCGCCAGGAGCTGCTCCTCCAGCGAGCGGCCGGCAGTCGGCGAAATCTCGAAGCCGGCTTGCCTCTTCGCCTGGCGACGAGCTTCGATGGCCTGGTTGGCGGCAGTGGAATAGCCGGGGAAGTACTCTGCGCAGAAAAGAAAAGAAGAACCCCAAGTCAGAAAAACAAGTCAAAATGACAAATGGCAAGAAAGGACGAAGGGGTAGACGACTTACCGTCAACCAGATCCTCAATCTGGCCATAGCCGGAGACCAGAGTCTGCCTGGCTTCGTCCCAGGCGGCCGCCTCCGTCTCAAACATGGCCTGGAGGGCGGCTTCGCGGTCCTGCGCGGCCTTCAGCGCAGCCTTGTGGCCTTCCTCCTGGTCGGCCAGCTTCTTGACCAGGCGGTCGCGCTCCTGCACCAAGGCGGCGAGCTCCGCGTCCCTGGCACGAAGAGCAGTCTGGGACTCCCCCAGCTGTGCCCTCAGACTGGCGTTGGCCGCTGCAGAGATAGAAGAACAAGAAGAACGATGAGAAATCATCAAGGAAGATCCGAGCCGACTGCTCCGACGCGGCCTTCCCTGCGCGCCGGCTTGGCGGAACCCGGACTGCCACCTCAGCTCCCGCGGCCGGCTCGCCTTCCGCCAACCGTGCGAGCGCAGGCTTGGTCTGACCGCCTTGGGCCGCCCTAGTCGGAGGAGTCGGCCCCGGCGCCTCCCTCACGAAAATGACGTCGTCGCCGCTCCCTCCCAGATCCGACTGGGAACCACTGGCTCCCCCTGGCAAGGGATCCGCGCCCCCGGGCGCCATGGTGCGCAGGGGGGTGACCATCAAGGCCTCCCCTGCCGCCGCTTCGGCCTCGGCCTCTGCCTGGGCCTTGGCTGCGGCCTCGGCAAGCGCCTTCACCGCCTCCTCCTCCCGAGCTGCCTGGGCGGCGGCTGCCCTCCGTGCCTCCGCCTCCCGCGCTTCCTGCTCCTCCCGCACCTCCCGCGCGTTCCTTTCCGTCGCCTCCAGGAGGGCGGCGCGGTGATCTACGCGGCGGGTGGTGCTCCCAGAGCCCCCTGGCGACTCGACAACGGAGCCGGCAGCCGCCCGCTCGAGTGACAGTGGAGCTCTGATCAAAGGAAAGAAGACAAAGGTTCAGAAGACCACCCAAGAAAAGAAAGAAAGAGAATACACAGAAAGAAAGAAAGCTTACGCTGACACAGCCTGCGGCTGCTTCACCACTCTGCGGAAGCGAGCCGCCTTCACGGCCGCTTCTTCCCGCCTGGTGGTTGCCGCCCCACCCCTCGGCTTCTTCGACCGGCTACCGAACATGCCCTGGGTGGCGCGACGTTTCTGGCCCCTACCCCGAGCAGGCTGCGCGCCGGAGGAGCCCGCGCCGCGTCCGGAGGCCGGCTGACGGGGCGGGACGGCTTCGGCTTCATCCTCGTCCGGCCAGTCGTCGAAGGTCGCGGAGAACCCGGCGCCGCCTGCTTCACCGCCGGCTTGGCCGCCGGCCGGCTCGGTGGCATCCTCCATATGGACCGCCCCTAGATCGGGGTCCTCCTGGTCGTGCTCGGTCCGGTCGGGGACGAAGCGGCGCTCCACGTCCGCTCCACCGGCCGGCCGAAGCAGAGGATTCTGTCAAAAAGCGAGCCGACTGAGTTAGAGTCGGCCCAGAGGAACTCGGCGACAAAGCTGAGAGAGAAAGAGAGAAAAAGAGAAGGGGAGCGTACCGTAGGTGGAGGATTGGCGCGGCTATATGGCTCCTTGCCGAATTGCCAGTCGTCGGGAAGCTGGCAGTTGGCGAGGCAGTTCACCATGTCGGCCGCGTCGGCCTACGGCATATCCTTGGTGCACATCCGGCTCGGATTGAGCTGGCCGCTCATCTTACAGATCAGATGAGGCCGGCTCTGGAGCGGGAGGACCCGGCGCGTGACGAACGCGGCCAGAAGGTCGGGCCCCGTCAGGCCCTCCGACTGGACCATCACCCGCAGGAGGGCGACGGCGGCGTTCCCTCCCTGCGATAGCGTCACCGCCCGGAAGGACCACTGGGGCAGCCTCCCCGCCGGTGGGCCGGCTACGTAAGCCGGCAGGTTGATGTAGTCGCCCCGGGGAGCGATGTTCCGCACGTAGAAGTATGATTTCTGCCACTTCTTCACCGATTGGATCAGCGTGATGACAAGGAAGGGGTTGTCGGCGCCCGATCTCCGCGACGCGATGAAGGCGCCAGTGTGGGCCGGCACGCCCTTGCTGCGCGTACCCAACTTCGACTGGAAGAATTCCCCCCAGAGCTCGAGGGTGGGGAGGACGCCGAGATAGCCCTCGCACAGGGTGACGAAGGCCGACAGCAGCACCACCGCGTTGGGGGTGAGGTGGTGCGGCTGGAGCTGATAGTAGTCCAGCCAGGAGCGGAAGAAGGCGCTCACTGGCAGTCCGAAGCCGCGCAGGAAGTGCGAGCGGAAGACCACCCGCTCGCCCTCCTGCGGCGCCGGCCTGACCTCCTTCTCCGGCGCGAGGCGGACCTCCACTTTGTCCGCACCGGGCAGACACCGTGTGTCGCGGAGGAAGTCGATGTGGTCGTTGTGGACGATGGAGCCATCCCAATCCCCGCCAAGCTGCTCTATGTGGGGAGGCATGGCGGAAGCTAGCACGACGGCGGAGGAGCGTGCGGAGGAAGAGCGCGGCGGCGAGGCGCTGTTGCGAGAACGAGCAAGGCAAGAAGACGGCGGAAGTAGGAGGAGCGTGCGAGGGCCTGCCGCCCTCCACCTCCCCCTACTTATAGCCTCACGCGGCCGAAGAGGCCGGACATGGGGGGGGACGTGGGATTAACTGCGCCCAGTCCCCCACGTCTCGCGTTTATTACGCATAAGTGCGAGCCGAAACTGCCGCACGGAATGTGCGGGCGGTTCCGGGATACAAAAGATCCGCGCCTGGGCTGGGGCGCGGACGTGGCGGGCCCCCTCTCTGCGGCAACGTCCCGTCTCGCGCGTGGGCTGGCAGGCTTTCCGGCTACGTGGCGCGCCGTCGGCCCGCGGCCGGCCCGCGGCCCGGCGCACATGCCAGCGGGTTCCCGCCCTCCGACTCCAGAAGATTTCGGCTCAGGCGACGTGCCTGACCAAGGCCGGCTCCCAGCTGCCGGCTTGTCGCGATGGGAAGCTGTTCGAGCTTCTCGAACCCTACTCCACCTCGAAGCCCGATCAGCTTCGGGGACTACTGTCGGAGTAAGTGGCCACGGGTAGCCAAACCGGCTACCCCTGGCTCTTCAGAAAATTTATCAGGCCTTTGGGCCTTCAAGCACTCCAAGCATTTGGGCCGCCTTCCCGGGCCGGCTACCACTAAAGCCGACTCCCGGAAGGCGACCCAGCCTCACCGACTCCAAGAAGCCGGCCAAGAGAAACGCCGACTCCTAGAAGCCGGCCGAGACCACAACCGCCCCTACATAACGACGACCTGACGGGGCATGGCCACAGTGCGGCCACGACCCCCGAAGCCCGAGGCAGGCATGGTTACAGGAGGCCGTACGGGAGGGATGTCTCCCGTGCGGCCGGGCACTGTAGCCACGCCAGCTACGACGTCATCCACGACCCCCTCCTGTACGGCCCAAGGATCGCGGGCCCCTTTAGCCAGAGAGAGGCGTGAAGGCGGCCCGGCTTTTCCTAGTCGGCCAGGAGCGTAGCCGGCCTCCAGAAGCCGGCGACTCCCTTCCTCGAAGCAGGAGCCCCATTAAGGAGACAAGACGAGGTGAGGCAACAGTGATAGCCCCCGAAGCGGATCACTGTAGCCACGCTTACCTCGACAAAGCCCTCATCATCAGAGGCGCGGCTACAGTGAGCAGCCGCCGACAAGACCCTAGGCGGTGGGGCCGGCCTGTCGACCGAGTACCCGGCAGCCGGCGGGACCCACCAGCCGGCGGGACCCAGCGGCCGGCGGAGAAGCCGGCAGGCGTAGACACTGACGGCTGGGGCCAGTTCCCAGTCGGATTACCATTGTACCCCCGGGGGGTAGGCCTATATAAACCCCCCGGAGCACCCATGCAAAGGGGTCGCACCCAAGCATAGTGGGCACCTCTGCATGTTTGGCTTCCAAGCATAGCGCACGCACACACACCATAGATAGAGAGAAGCAAGAGCTAGCCTTGTTCTTCTTCTCCCTTGATCCTAACAGCTCTAGGAGCGATTGTAGCTACTCTTTATCGAGCTAGTGATCATGCGGAGACCCCGCAGAGCAGGACTAGGGGTGTTATCTCCTCGGAGAGCCCCGAACCTGGGTAAGATTCGCCGGCGTGCATGTCTTCGCCTCATCCCGTTTCCAGGCACCGGCGACGTTTTATTGGCTCCCACAATGATAAGCCATCCTTTGGCATATGTCGCACCAACCACCCGACAGCTGGCAAGAAGCTAGAGGCTGACATGGCTGATCTCAAGAGCCGGCTGCAGATGCAAGAGATGGAGACCCGGAAGGCAAATGCCAAATTTGTGTCTAGCATCGCCGCTCAAGAAAAGATGAAGACAGAGTTTGACGCTGAGCGGAAGGCGTGGGCTGAAGAGAAAGCCACATTGGTGACCCGGGCTGAACAGGCGGAGAAGACTCTCTCCGAGAGGACCGCCGAGCTCTCCGGCCTAAAGCGCCAGGTGTCCCAGATGGTGGCCGCCATCTTCGGTAAGTCCCCTCACCGGCTTTCATCAAGTTTAGAATGTTTATATCTCATAATTCATCCTTGTCGGCGGCTTATCTGACTCTGTTAAATAGGTCCCAGAAGTTACAACCTCAACCAGAGCGTGGTAACCAAGCTGAAGGCCGTGTATACCCTAGTGGAGCAACTCTACACCGGGTCTCAGCGTGCCTTGGCTGTGGTGGCCCTCTCCAACGAGGTGCCGACTCACCTGGCGGAAGTCCTCCGCCGGCTCGCTGTTCTGCCTCAACGGATCCAAGAGCTGCGACGGGCCTCTGCAAGAGCTGGAGCGATCGCTGCGCTGAGCCGGGCCAAGGCATTCCTGCGGAATTAGACCCGGCGGACATCGCCCTTGGCTATCCAAGCCTAAAGGAAGACGGCTCCGCTTTCGATCAGAAGGACTTCGCAGCTTGCGTGAAGGCCGTACCCCCGGTGGCCACCCTTATCGGGAACGACACAGATCTGACCAAGTACCAGCCGGGTTACGATGCAGAGAATCAGAGGATCCCGACCCCTCGCTATGAAGCCCTGAGTTTAATTCCACCGGCTCGTCAGCACACCTTCGCCCCGGAGATTGACCCGGCCGGGTTAATTGACGAAGAAGCCCAATTCGAAGCTCTGAGCGGCATCGACTGGAAGTCGTCGACTTTCCAGGCCCTGGGAACAGCCGGAGGAGAAGAAAGAGACGAGCCGAAAACTTCAACCCAGCAAGCGTCGTAATTTTGCTGGCGGTTTATCAAACAATGCCTCACCCTTTTGGACTCAACGAGTCGTGTAATAGAGTAGGACCAACACTTTATCTTTGCCGTGTCATCGTGCACGCCTTGAATGCTTGAAGTTTTATCGAAGTCATCTCCTTTATATTTCTCCGGGTCATTCTTTCCCCTTAGTCTCAAAAAATTGCCTTTAACTATCCTGCATAGAAAGACGGATTACAAGTCGCCAGGCGGCTTACCACCCTGAGAATCATATGTTTCAGATATATAATCCGGAATATGAATCAAAAAAGACTGGTTCTCCGATATGTCCTTAATACGGCCGTAATAACACAAGTAGCGTCCTGCAAGCATACTTCCAGTTTAGATAACCCAGAAAATAAGGTTGATACCTTAATTCCGATTTGCTTGTCTTAATGACACCCATTGTGTTCAACTATCACTGTAACTCAAAGGTAAGCCGGCAAAGTGAGACCCGGTCGTACACACTTGGAAATACTCAGAGAAACCTTGTGATAAAGCAGAAGAACTTAGGGGCTTCCGGTTCGAATACGACCAGAGACCCGGCCCAAAGGGGTTAAGCTAGGATTCGAATTCGATCATATAGCCCCCAGTGGGTGTGGCGATGCCAATCAAGAGGGTATCGACAGCTATGTTCTCTTTGGTTCGAATACGACCCATGTTTGAACAGGAAGCCCCAAATGACTTTAAGAATTGTTTAACGACGCTGATTCGAATACGATCCACGTCGGTTCTCAAAGGGGTTATACTAAGATTCAAATATGATCAAAGAAAACTCCCTAATGAGCTCGGCACTTTGCCAATCAAATGGGTATCGACAGCTGTGTTCTCTTTGGTTTGAATACGACCCATGTTTGAACAGGAAGCCCCCAAGTGACCTTATCGCCTACGGCTAGATTCGAATACGATCATGAGCCGGATCCTCCTTCAAGTTACCATGTAATCTGGCAATGAAAACAACACATGCACATTTGGAGGAGAAAAAAGGACAGAGGTCCTGCTTTATTGCTTATCATAATATATACATGGCTTAGAGAAGTATGTACATCATGAGAGCCGGTGGCTCAAGTGTAGTAAGGCCGAAGCTGAGCTATGTTCCACGGCCGGCGGGTCTCTTCCTCCGACTTACGTGAATCTTTGTGCTCCCGAATGTCAATGAGGTAATATGTCCCGTTGTGCAAATTCTTGCTGACCACAAAGGGCCCTTCCCAAGGCGGGGATAGCTTGTGCGCATCAGTTTGATCTTGGATGAGCCAGAGCACGAGATCCCCTTCCTGGAAGACCCGGGATTTAACCCGGCGGCTATGGTAACGGCGCAGGTCTTGTTGGTAAATCGCTGAACGGGCTGCTGCCACATCACGCTGTTCGTCCAGCAAGTCAAGAGCATCTTGGCGCGCCTGTTCATTATCCGCCTCAACGTAAGCCGCCACTCGAGGTGAGTCATGACGGATGTCACTGGGGAGGACTGCTTCTGCCCCATAAACCATGAAAAAAGGTGTAAAACCTGTAGACCTGTTAGGATTAGTGTTGATGCTCCATAACACGGAGGGCAACTCCTCCACCCAACAACCCGGCGTCTGTTGCAAAGGGACCAAAAGCCGGGGCTTGATGCCCTTCAGAATCTCCTGATTAGCTCTCTCAGCTTGACCATTGGATTGAGGATGAGCCACTGAGGAAACATCAAGTCGGATATGCTCTCGTCGAAAAAACTCTTCCATGGCGCCTTTGGAGAGATTGGTGCCATTGTCAGTGATAATGCTGTGCGGAAAACCAAAGCGAAAGATCACCTTTTTCATAAACTGAACCGCCGTGCTGCATCACACTTGCTAACGGGCTCCGCTTCAACCCACTTGGTAAACTTGTCAACTGCCACCAAAAGGTGGGTCTTCTTATCCTTGGACCTTTTGAAAGGCCCAACCATATCAAGCCCCCAGACCGCAAAGGGCCAAGTAATTGGGATCATCCTCAGCTCTTGAGCCAGTACATGAGCCCGTCGCGAGAACCTTTGGCAACCATCACACTTACTGACCAAGTCCTCTGCATCAGCATGAGCCGTCAACCAATAAAAACCATGACGAAAAGCCATGGCCACAAGAGACTTGGAGCCGGCGTGATGGCCACAATCCCCTTCATGGATCTCACGCAAAATCTCTTGACCTTCCTCAGGGGAAACACAACGCTGAAACGCCCCCGTAACACTGCGGTGATGCAACTCCCCATTGATAACAATCATTGACTTAGCCCGCCGGGTTATTTGCCTGGCCAAAGTTTCATCCTCAGGCAACTCGCCCCGGGTCATGTAAGCCAGATATGGCATTGTCCAGTCTGGTATGATATGGAGAGCCGCCACCAGTCGTGCCTCCGGGTCAGGGACAGCCAAGTCTTCCTCTGTAGGCAACTTAACAGCAGGGCTATACAGGACGTCCAGGAAAGTGTTAGGCGGCACCGGTTTTCGCTGAGAGCCCAGCCGGCTTAAAGCATCCGCCGCCTCGTTCTTCCTGCGATCGATGTGTTCCACTTGGTAACCCTGAAAGCGCCCAGCAATGGCATCAACCTCGCGGCGATAAGCCGCCATGAGAGGGTCCTTGGAATCCCACTTTCCTGATACTTGTTGAGCCACCAAGTCTGAGTCGCCGAAGCAACTTACCCGGCTTAAGCTCATCTCTTTAGCCATCCGAAGACCATGGAGCAAAGCCTCATACTCAGCCGCGTTGTTAGTGCAAGGAAACAGCAACTGTAGCACATAATGGAACTTGTCACCTTTAGGGGAAGCCAACACGACTCCAGCCCCCGAGCCCTCCAACTGCCTGGACCCATCAAAGTGGATAGTCCAATATGTGTTATCCGGCTTCTGCTCGGGCACTTGTGACTCTGTCCAGTCATTGATGAAATCCACCAAGGCCTGAGATTTAACAGCAGTGCGTGGCACGTACTTGAGACCATGAGGTCCAAGCTCTATAGCCCACTTAGCTACTCTCCCTGTGGCCTCTCTGTTTTGAATGATATCGCCAAGAGGGGCAGAACTGACCACAGTGATGGGATGACCCTGAAAATAATGCTTAAGTTTCCGGCTTGCCATGAACACACCATAAACAAGCTTCTGCCAATGCGGATACCGCTGCTTGGACTCAATGAGTAGTTCGCTGACATAATAAACCGGCCGCTGAACCGGATGCTCCTTACCCTCCTCCTTGCGCTCCACCACCATAGCCACACTGACGGCTCGTGTGTTCGCCGCCACATACAATAATAAGGGTTCCTTATCAACCGGAGCAGCAAGGACTGGAGGCTCTGCCAGCTGCTTCTTCAAATCCTCAAAGGCAGTATTAGCTGCCTCATTCCAGACAAAATTATCAGTTTTCTTCATCAACTGATATAATGGCATGGCTTTCTCACCCAAACGGCTTATAAACCGGCTTAAAGCAGCGATGCGACCCGCCAAGCGCTGAACGTCATTTATACACGCCGGCTTAGCCAGGGAGGTGATGGCCTTGATCTTCTCCGGGTTAGCTTCAATGCCTCTGTCAGAAACCAAAAAACCCAAGAGTTTGCCTGCAGGAACACCAAAGACACACTTGGCTGGGTTAAGCATCATCTTGTAGACCCGGAGATTATCAAAGGTTTCTCTCAGATCATCTATCAGGGTTTCCTCCTTTATGGATTTAACCACAATGTCGTCCACATAAGCATGAACATTACGCCCAATCTGTTTATGAAGACAGTTCTGCACGCAACGCTGATAAGTCGCCTGTGCACACTTGAGTCCAAAGGGCATGGATACATAGCAGAAGGCTCCAAAGGGAGTGATGAACACCGTCTTCTTCTGGTCCTTAACTGCCATTTTAATCTGATGATATCCGGAATAAGCATCCAGGAAACTTAAGCGCGCACAACCGGCCGTAGCATCAATAATTTGATCAATACGGGGAAGGGCAAAAGGATCAGCCGGACACGCCTTATTTAAGTCCGTGTAGTCCACACATATCCGCCAGGTGCCGTTCTTCTTGAGTACGAGCACCGGGTTAGCTAACCACTCTGGGTGAAAGACTTCAACAATAAACCCGGCCGCCAAGAGCCGGGCCACCTCTTCGCCAATAGCTTTCCGCCTCTCTTCATTAAACCGCCGAAGGAACTGCCTGACCGGCTTAAATTTCGGATCAACATTGAGAGTGTGCTCAGCAAGTTCTCTAGGTACACCTGGCATGTCAGAAGGTTTCCATGCGAAGATGTCCCTATTCTCACGGATGAACTCGATGAGCGCGCCTTCCTATTTCGGATCCAGATTGGCACTGATGCTAAATTGCTGAGATGAATCTCCTGGAACGAAATCAACAAGTTTAGTCTCATCAGCTGACTTAAATTTCATTGCCGGCTCATGCTCCGTAGTCGGCTTTTTCAGAGAGGTCATATCAGTTGGGTCAACATTGTCCTTGTAAAACTTCAACTCCTCTGTTGCACAAACAGATTCTGCATAAGCTGCATCGCCTTCCTCACACTCCAGGGCCACTTTCCGGCTGCCGTGAACCATAATGGTCCCATTGTGACCCGGCATCTTGAGCTGTAAGTACACATAACACGGCCGAGCCATGAACTTGGCGTAAGCCGGCCGCCCAAATATAGCATGGTACGGACTTCTTATCTTAACCACCTCAAAGGTCAATTTCTCCACCCTGTAGTTGTTCTCATCCCCAAAGGCCACTTCCAATTCGATCTTGCCGACTGGATAAGCCGACTTACCAGGTACCACACCGTGGAAAATAGTGTTGGACTGGCTAAGGTTCTTATCAATCAACCCCATACGACGGAACGTCTCATAATAGAGGATGTTGATGCTGCTGCCTCCATCCATGAGCACCTTAGTGAACTTATATCCTCCCACTTGAGGAGCCACCACTAGGGCCAAGTGGCCCGGGTTATCCACCCGGGGAGGGTGATCCTCCCTACTCCACACTATAGGCTGCTCAGACCACCGCAAGTAGCGTGGAACCGCCGGCTCAACAGCATTCACAGCCCTCTTATGAAGCTTCTGATCTCGCTTACACAGGCTGGTGGTAAACACATGGTACTGTCCACCGCTAAGCTGCTTTGGATTGGTCTGATAACCCCCTGCTGCTGTTGATGACCCTGGCCAGACTTTTGATTGAAGCCCCCTTGACCGTTCTGAGGATTAGAATTTGAGTCGCCGCCCGGGCCATTGTAATTCTTAAAGGCCTTCATGATTGCACAGTCCTTCCATAGATGAGTCGCTGGCTTCTCTCTAGAGTCGTGCCTTGGACAAGGCTCATTCAACAGCTGCTCCAGCGTCGGGCCTGACCCGCCGCCTCGGGGAGGGGGCCTCCCTTTGCGTCGCTGGTTACTACCTTGTGAGCTGGCGTTGGCTACAAACTCTAGGCTACTATCAGCCTTGCGCTTGCTTCCTCCTTGGTTCCCCGGGTTATGCTGAGGACCCTTGCCATTGCCGTTCTTCTTTCCCTTCCCTGTCCTTTCATCATCTGAACGGGGGTCCTTGGTACCATCAGAATCGGCGTACTTGACAAGAGCCGCCATTAGTGTACCCATATCATTGCAGTCGCGCTTAAGCCGCCCGAGTTTCATCTTCAGGGGCACAAAACGACAATTCTGCTCCAGCATTAAAACTGCTGAGCCGGCATCCATCTTGTCTGACGAGTGTATGATCTCCTTAACCCGGCGAACCCAATGTGTCGTAGACTCACCCTCCTGCTGCTTGCAGTTAGTCAAATCCACAATTGACATAGACTGCCTACAGGTATCCTTGAAGTTTTGGATGAACCGGGCCTTCAGCTCAGCCCAAGACCCAATGGAATTCGGTGGTAGCCCTTTCAACCAAGTGCGGGTCGTCCCATCTAGCATCATGGTGAAGTATTTAGCCATGGCCGCCTCACTGACCTCCAGCAGCTCCATAGCCATCTCATAGCTCTTGATCCAGGCTGCAGGCTGTAAGTCTGCTGTGTAATTAGGCACCTTCCTAGGGCCTTTGAAGTCCTTGGGTAGACGCTCATTGCGGATAGCTGGTACTAAACAAGGGACACCCCCAGTCCTGGTAGGGATACCCACGTCGACGGAAGCCGTCGGATAAGCCGGGGGGGTCTGGTAAGCCGTCAATTGAGGCCCTTGCTCCGCCTCTTGCCGCGCTCTGTCCTGGTCTGCTGCGTGAAAAGCTCCATTATGAGCCGGGCCATGACCAGGAGGCGGGTCATGGCGTCGGACGTTACTTGAGCCGGTCGCTGAGACCATATGTCTGCTATAACTCGGGCTCCGGCCTGGACGAGGGGTCGAGTGGATTCTGTCCCGGCTGTAGGAGTACGCCTCTTGCTGCGCCAGTGCTGTCTGAAGGAGTTCCCTGACCCGGCGGGTTTCAATAGCCGTCGGAGAGTTGCCGTCGACTGGGAGAGCCGCCAGCCGTGCTGCCGCGGTGACCATGTTCTCCAGTGGGTTATTATAATGACCCGGGGGTATTGGCACGTACTGAGGCGGGGCAGGGGGCACCTGGGGAGGCCCCATCACCATTGGCTGAATAGGGGTTCCAGACCCGGGCACTATGACCCCTGGCGGGTTACTAGACCCTACACCTGGCGTGTTGAAGAGGTTGCGTGGATCATAAACCGGAGGGAGTCGAGATTGGGTCTTTTGATGCCTCCTTCTCATGACCTCATTGGACGCGTTCTGATCCATCGTGAGTTGGAAGGACCGCGCCTGGATCAACTGAGTTTGGGCCTCGAGAGCCGCCCTCTCCGCAGCCATCCTGATCCCTTCTGCTGCAAGGTCCTCCTTAGCTTTCACTAGATCCAATTTTAACTGTGCCACCTCCGTATCATGCTGAGCTTGATCCGCCGGGTCAACCGTGGCGGTTAACAGGGCCGTCATCTTGTCCGTGAGATCCATCAGTACCTGAGCCGGAGAAGGCACCGGGTTTCCCACTCCAGCCGCGGGGTTCTGAACAGGCTGTGCACCGGCCATAAAGATTCCCACCCGGCTCGGCGGCTCAAAGAGGTCCGGAATACTGTCACCATCGGAACAACCCATGAGCCTGCCATCTTGAAGCTGATACAACGAGTTTGACTCATCGGTGGCTGACTCGCCGTCAGAGCCGGCGGCCGTCTCATCACCAGATCCGGATCGATCAGAGAGTCCTCCGTGGATACACCCCACAAAAGCATGCCTTAAGGCAGGCCGGGCCCGGGCGGGTCGTGCACGCTGGGCCGTCTCGAGGGGATCGGCGCAAAGATCCGGCTCAGGGTCCGGCTCACCAATCTTGCCAATGAAAACATGAATTCCGCCGAAGGGGACCCGGTACCCGTACTCAATTGAGCCGGCGTCGGGGCCCCAGTTTGCATCATCGATGTAGAGCTTGCCGCGACGACTCTTGGTCATCCGGCCCACAGCGTATCCCTTGAGCCCTTCGAAGCTGCCCTTCAAGAACTCAAATCCATCGTGCGCTGGCCCCACGGTGGGCGCCAACTGTCGTGGAATTGTCACGGCAGATGTCCTCGAGCTAGGACTTAGTCGTGGAGCCATCGCAGCTAGGAAGCTTAAAGGGGTTAAGCGGGACAAGGAATACGAGGGTTTATACTGGTTCGGCCCCTTACGGTGAAGGTAAAAGCCTACGTCCAGTTTGAGGTGGTATTGATTAGGGTTTCGATAACCAGGGAGCTAAACCGCTATGCCCGGCTCTCGATGAGATTGTTCTTGTCCCTAAACCGCTACCGGGTCGTCCCTTTATATAGGGAGGCTGACACCCAGCAGCTCTCAGAGTCCCGGCCGGCTCATAAGAGTGTCCGGCTCGGACTCTCAGCTATTCTTGCCTTGTGCTACAAGTTCTACCATGATAATGATTGTAACTACGGGCCTTAAGCCATATCCGGGTCTTAAGCCCATCTTTGGCCCACCATCTTCAAGCTTGGCGCCGGGCTTCTGGCAATGACCATATGACTAACCCGGCCCCTCCTGGCGGGTGACTCTAAGGTCTATATCCTCAACAGGTGCTCCAGAGGTTGCCAAGGTGACCGTTGCGCGAGCTGGTCTTCCACCTAGGCGTCGTAGCCCCCGCGAGCAATTTGCAGACATACCCAACGCGCCGGCTGTAGCTAGGAGCAGCAGAGATGACTCTGGTTATGTGCCTGCGTCCACACTGTTCCCACCACCTGCCAGAAGCAATGTTATGGAGAGAACGGAAGACCGGAGTACAACGACCCAGGTGGCAAGCCGGGCACGACTGACGGAGGTGAACGTGCGGAGCAGACTGCGTCTTTACCCGCAGTGGATAACCCCAGCTTAAATCTGCGCACTTCTAAGCTCCCAGTCAACATCGGTGTCCCCTACAGCCCAAACAAGAAGATTGTCAAGAAAGCTGTGACTGATACCGCTGACAGCACGCCCCGCCCTACGAATAAGCCCGATGATTCTACAGCGGCCGATGCAGAAATGTTTGTTGATCTTTCACCCTTGGATTCTGCCCAGCAAGTTGTTCGCGGTCCGGCTAGTAGGAAGGAGAGGCACCCAATGGCCTTCACCCCACCGAGCTGTAGCCTTGGCATTGATCGCAGTCAAGATGAACCAGTGGTGCAAGATCCTTCACCAGTTGCCTTTGCTATCCCGACAGGCATGGCCCCAATGATGGCGCAGCCAATGGTCGAGGGCAGGAAGGCTGTGAAGTTCGCAGAGC
This sequence comes from Triticum aestivum, assembly GCF_018294505.1. Classification (NCBI taxonomy): domain Eukaryota; kingdom Viridiplantae; phylum Streptophyta; class Magnoliopsida; order Poales; family Poaceae; genus Triticum; species Triticum aestivum. Next base: position 422,862,818 of record NC_057814.1, on the reverse strand, counting down.
CGGTTGTGCAAGGTACATTTCTTATGCGTTTATCATATTCGTGTATACATCTTTTTTAGTATGACTTTTGTCCCAAGTATTTTTTTTGGGTTCTCACTTTTTGTGATGGCAAATGTTATCTGATGGACATGGCAACTGGATTTGCTTGCATGTTGTCACCTACATTTTTCTATCACCATGCTGCATTTTCCATTCTGCAAGCACATGGCAACTCCAGTTGATAGATCATGGCAACTGTAGTTGTTGTCACATGGCAACTACAATGCATTGCACATGGCAACTGGAGTTGCCTGCACATGGCAACTCCCTACTTTCGGTGCCTACATTTCATATTTCTGCAACCTTCATTTTCAAACTAGATTTGTTTTGTTTTCCAGGTATTCTAACCCACTTTTTTATCCTTGCAGCCACCCCTGAGGAGATTACGCCGTCACTTGATGAAGCTTACCGCAGGATTGAGGAGGCAGCATTGTCGAGGAGGTCCTCACGAGGTCAGGGCCAATCAAGTTCCAACGCGCCTGCTGAGTCCGTATCTGAGGATACCATTAGAAGTGCCACCCCTGGTTCTATGAGGCAACGTAGGGTAGTTCACGCGCCACCCACGGATGATTATGAGCCAGAAGTCAAGGCCACAAAGGATCAGAACCAGCTGTACGATATTGTCAAGCGCTTTGGAAATGCGAGGTCCAACAGCAAGCACATGAAGGAGCTGAAAGCGTAATGACCACACCCACATAAACCTCTCATTTGCTTTGCTCTTTTTACTTTTCATCCTTTTTGATATTTCTAGAATATGCTCCGTTTATGTTTTATTTCTTTTTTTCACTTAGTAGACATGATTCTTTCATGTTATATCATTTTCATACAGCTCATGTTTGGACAGAACCAAGATCATACAATGTGATGCGACGTACGTCGACCTGGGTGATCTTGCCGAGTCTGTGAGGCCACTCGGTAAAATATCGAAGAATGTAGTTGCATGTGGGATTGACTTCATCAACAGGCATATGGATATGTCTCCCGACAAAACAATCATGCAGTACACTGTGACGTGCAAAATATGGGATGGTGACTTCCACCACAAAATCCTGAGGAAGCATTTTGCTGCGCATGGTGATTTCAAGCTCACAATGAATAAATGTGTGAGTACTCCTTCCTTTTTTTGCATATTTTTTCCTCCCATGTTATTTTTTTGCCAGTAGCTATGCTTCAGATGTGGGCTACACCCTGCTTTGTGACAATTGTTTCATGTGGCAACAGCTGCCATGTAAAATGAGTTCTGATTTGCTTTCCTAATACAATCTATGTGGCAACTTCAAACTAAAATACATGGCAACTTTGTTCATACATGGACGGCAACTTATTTTAATTACCCACTACAACTAAACATTATACGTTTGTCCACTTTTTCTTTGGCCCCTTGATGCTTTCGTAGTCACTCATGTGCCTGTTAGTGTAACCGGTGATATCTTTACATGTCATTTTCCCAACTTCATCATTTCTGTTCTTAATGTGAGCTCTGCTTCTTTTTCTTTTCTTCATTTTTGTTTGCAGGTCTTGTTCCCCATGTTCCAGGAGCTTGCACCACACGACACACACGACAAGTGTGGTCACCACTATGCGATCTGCCTTGACCTGAAGAACCAACGTTTTGAGGTGCTTGATTCAATGCGTTCAGAAGCTGATGCATACCTTACTTCGCATGCTGAATACTTCATCAACAACCTCAAAGAGACATGGAACCGTCACTATGAAAACTCAAAGGTCCAGATCAGACATTTTCCAATTGAGTACGTGGCGACTATGAAGCAAGGAAACCGGTATTTTCCCATCTTTTCCTCATGTGTCCTCCAAACCAATGCTCACCCTCTCTTTTTTGTCACCTCTGAATCGAAGTTTATGATTTTTTCTATATGTTCTTGTGAGTTAACCTAACTCTTTTTCTTGTTTAGGCACGACTGCGGCTTCCACATATTGGAATACCTTGCAAAGTGGGAAGGTCGACGGGTTCCTGTCGTCACAGCTGGAATGGTCATTGAGCTCCGCAAAATTTACACATGGAACTGGTTGATGAATGAAGATTTCAACACGCGGTCCAACGCACGTGAGTTCATAGAGGAAGCTGTGAAGAAAGCCACCAAGATACAAGTGATCACGTGGTGCTCCTGACCGAACGCCTACCTTACATTCTGTTGCCGAGGAATGTAAGGTATTACCTTGTCTTTTTTTCAAAACTATGTCCGTGTAATATGCTATGACTGCATCTCCCCGTACCCTAGTATACAGTGGTGGCGTGTGAGTGACATTTGAATAGTTTGTAATATATGTGTGGATGTGAACCTATTTAGGTTTGGCAGCAGATACGTTCATGTGTTTTTCAGTATTATTATGTGCTTGTGGGTTGGTAGTACCAGCATGGTGTTTTGAATGCGTCCTTGATGTCTAAAAACATGGCAAACGTAGTAGATCAGTCATGGTTAGTGAAAGTTATCGTTCTTTCTTGTTTGGCTTTTTCGGTTTTTTGCACTGCTAACTGTACCGGCTAGCATGGTAGTTTGATCACGGAGCAGTAACCTGTGAGGTTGCTGCACGAGACCGTTTCAGCTTGTTTCCCATAGTTTGCACGAGAATACAATATGTGTGACTAAAATGCGCTGACTGAACATGGAAATATACGCGGTGAAGATTCAGTACAACTAACCTGGCATGTTCAGTACAACTAACATGGCAGATTCAGTAAAAAATGAGATGGCAAATTCAGTAAAAATAATATGGCAAATTGAGTAGAAATGGCATGGCAGATTCAGTAGAAATGGTATGGCAGATTCAGTAGAAATTGCATGGCAGATTCAGTTCAAGTAACATGGCAAATTCAGTGCCATACACGTGCAACTGCAGCTATTCCTTCATGGCATTTTTACTTCAGATTCTGATGCACCTGAAGAGTCATTCTCCAGCTTTTACAAAATTTAGAACATCTAGATTACAAAAAAATCACCATGGAACCAAGTCAAAGTGCTCCAACGTTGTTTACGGATTGCCCGTCCCTTTCTTTGGTTTCTTATGTTTTGCTTGAATCTCCAATCCCGATTTGTATCTTATCTCTTTTGGACGCCCTTTTGTGAAGGAACGGGGCGGGTTCCTAACCTGTGTTTGTGTGCTTGCTGTTCCAGATCCTACCTCCGAGTTTTTAGATGATGGCCCTGTGGACGAAGGCACACTTGCTGTGCGGGGGAACCTGTGTAAGGCTTCCTCAGCTTTCCTCTTCTTGATCTCATCAAGCTCTCTTTTGAGGGCCTTCCTGTGTTTTTCTGCGACCTTTGCTGTCTCATCACTCTTGCACGCTTCATCAATTAGTTCAGCATAGTTCTTTGTCAACACAACGTGCCTCACGGCTTCCATGGTTGACTCTGGTCTCTCGTCATGCACGGCCAAAATTGTGTTTGATGTTTGCGGCGCCAATGCGTCCTCAGCGTCCCAAGTCCATCGCCGCCTTATGAAATGGCGGGGCATTCGTGTCACCGCGTTCAAGTCCATTACTTTTAGAATGTGACAGCACACAATCCCGTCCCATTCGAATTTGCAGCATTGGCAGTAGTATTCGCCTTCGCTTATTGATGCCTTCACAAAGTAGTTCCTTCCCTTGTCTGGGTCTTCAGGTTCTGAATCCGACATGCCCATGATAGAACACACCTTGAACGTATGTTCGTCCACCTGGAAAGCCGTGTACATGCTGGCACGCTTTATTTCTTCCTAGAATCTGCAAGTTTTGTGTGGTTTTTGTTAAACTCTTGTGTGAAGTTTTTTGTAGCACCCTTTTGTTTGTTGTGGCCAAGGGAATTACAATTCGTTCAAACATGGCAACTATAGTTCATTAAACATGGCAACTGCAGTTGAGTAAACATGGCAACTGCAGTTCATTAAACATGGCAACTGCATTTCATTTAAACATGGCAACTACATAACAACTTCAATTTGGCATCTGCATTCCATACCATCATGGCCATTGGAACTTACATTTCATTAAACATGGCAACTGCAGTTCATCAAACATGGCAACTGCGGTTCATCAAACATGGCAACTGCAGTTCATCAAACATGGCAACTGCAGTTGAGTAAACGTGGCAAACTGTTGTTCATTAAGCATGGCAAACTGTAGTTCATTAAGCACGGCAACTACATATCATGTTTACTCTGTACCTAATGGCTACTTTTCAACACAATCATCATTTTCAAATAAGCATTTCAACTGCATTGCATTCTACATGCCACCTGGTACCTTCATGATTTGCGCAAATAAGATTGTAACACAACTGACTTACTTGTTAAAAATCGTGTTGGTGTATATCTTGCTCATTTGCCTCTCCATTGGTAAATACGTTAGCAATTTTGGCTGCTTGAGCGCGGTGTTTGCTTCTTGCTGTAGCTCGGATCCCAGTATTTTTTGTTGCAAAGCGGTGTACTGCTTGGCAAACTGTAGTAATGAGTTGCCAGGGCTCACGTACCGCTTCAAAACAGCATTGAACCCCTCACTGCGCTGTGTAGTCTACAGAAACGGGAAGAAATACTGCATGAAGTAGGCCGGCACCCAGTACATTCGCTTCTCCCACAAGCTAGCAAGCGTCTCGTGGTCTTGGACTTGATATGTTTCACTCATAGTCATCCAGCTCCTTTCAAACTCCTCCACCGTCAAGCTGTGGTCCACGCATAGCTCGAATGCCTTGTGTAGGTCTGGACGGTCAGCAAAGAACGGTCCTAGTGTCTCCTCAGCCTTCTTTATAATGTGCCACCTGCAGTGCCTGTGCACTGCCAACGGAAAGACCTCCTCTATGCCTGCACGCATGCTAAAATCCTGGTCTGTTATTATGTTCACCGGAGCAAGTCCACCCATGCACTCCAAGAAGGTCTTGAACAGCCAAACGTACCCATCCATGTCTTCGTTCCGAACGAGCCCGCATCTGAACGGCAACGACTGATTGTGGTTATTTATTCCTATGAATGGAGCGCACGGCATCTTGTACATATTAGTGAGATATGTCGCGTCGAATGGAATGCAATCTCGGAAATGTTTGTAGGCTCTTCTTGCAGCACCATCCACCCAATACATGTTCCTGACACGGTCCTCATCGTCCAATCTTATCCTGTAGAAGAAATCTGGATCTTCCTTCGCTTTCTCATCGAAGTAGGCCATTGTGGCCTCTATGTCAGCCAACTTGCTCTCTCTACGGTACTTTGCCTTTAGGTTTGTGATGTCAGCTGGTATGTAGGGCATGCTACTCAAAGTCCCTTTTTTGCTGTGGATGAGTGATAGTATCTGGACCATTCTTGATGGACCGACGTTACAATCATGTAGCAGCTTTATGAATTTCTTCTCGAGGGGGGTGAATCCTCTGTGGGCGGTCAGAAATTTTACCAGGTCGAACTTCTTTATGAGTTTGTGGTTGTGCTCGTCAAAATATTCAGTGACCACCCACTGTGCTCCATCTACGTTTAGCTTACACCGGACAGGGCATTCCGTCTTGAGAATGATACCTCTCTTTCGTTCCGGAACGACAAGCGCAACACCTTTCCCCTTCTTGTTCCTTCGTGCCTTGTGGCACCTCATCTCACCTCTGCTGTACTCATTAGTTTTCTTAATTTTCCTATGGTATTCGGTGTTGACCGCAAATCCATGGAACTTTGCATATGTCTGGTAGAATTCCTTTGCCTCTGCGAACGATTCAAATCTCTGCCCAACGTAAGGTGGCTGAGGTACCACGATCTCTGATTTCCCACCATCTTCATCCCCTTGTGCTTCGTCATCAGTTTCATCATTCACTTCAGTATCGGCGGCACTTTCATCTACTTGAGTGTTGCCAGTGCTTGTGTTCAAAGGTGTGCTTGTCGGCATTGCTGGAATGATTGCCATTTCCGACTCTGACTCGGCATTGTTTGCAGCATGATCGTTGGCTGGCTGGTGGAACGCGTCTTCCGTGCGCTCAGAGGTCCCCGCAGTAGATGTCCCCGCGCCACTGTTGATTGTAGTTGAAGGCCCTGTAATAAAAAAACAGGTACGAGCGTAAGTTTTTGCTTGAATGACATGTTTATCGTAACGGAGTACATAAACTGCAAGTGATTTGGCATGACATCATTCAAACAGCAAGCTGTGAGTCTGCATGTGGACATGCATGGCAACTGTAGTTCTCCAGTCATGGCAGCTACATTCGAACAAACATGGCAACTACTGTTGCCAATGCATGGCAACCAGCTCCTTTCAGTATCAAAACTTGGATTCTATATCAATGGCAGCTGCAGTCCTACATACATGGCAAACACTGTTGCCAATGCATGGCAACTAGTATATTCTAGCATCAAAACTGTGTATTCTAGGCTTGAGCTCACTAGGAAAATGCGATCAACCATTAGTGCTGCACACATGCTTTTAGCAATTGGCAAATCCCGAAGACAATATATGAGTCATTGCACACGACCACTTGTTAGCGTTTTCTGTTTGATTTTTTCCACCATCACTGCTACAAATCTTCTTTTCCTCACAAGCTATTCCCACAAAAACAAATGCAGTGCTGTTTTTGTGGTTCGAATTCCCTTACCTTGTTGTGCCGCATGTGCCCATCTTGTGTGGTCTGTCACATCAAATTGACGTGCTCTGTCTGCAATCTATGAAGCTTGCCATGAGACGTTTGCCGAGGTAGCACCACCGTAATAACCTGTAATCATGGTAGTAGTTGGTCAATGCATGGCAACTGTAGTTTCTTCAACATGGAACATGCAGTGGTCCAACCATGCCACACAGATTTGTTCACACTTTGCCATCCACGGTTGTTTGTACATTTGCAATCACATTTCTGATCATACATGTCAAATGCAGTTTGTCCTGGCATGGCAACTATAGCTGTCCTGGCATGGCAACTGCAGCTGTCCTGGCATGGCAACTGCAGTTTGTCCTGGCATGGCAACTGCAGCTGTCCTGGCATGGCAACTGCATCTGTCCAGGCATGGCAACTGCAGCTGTCCAGACATGGCAACTGCAGCTGTCCAGGGATGGCAACTGTAGTTGTTCAGTCATGGCAACTACATTTTATCAACTATGCTCCTTCTGCTAATTCACCGTCTGCAACCTCACTTTTTATGGACTCACCTGTGTACGACGTCGATGGCAGGTACATGGGTGCCGCCTGATGCCACGTGCTGCATGAAGGTTCTGCATTTTTCCCGACATAACTCGTGAGTCTTTTGCCATCCTTTGCAAGTTTATTTTTCATGTCCACACCAGTATGTTTTCATTTTTCGCATGCGTTACCTTGATTTGCCACATTAGCTAGTTGAAGTTGGTTGCCCGTACATTTGTCAGTGTTAGCGCCTATGACTGAACTTGCCACGGTGCCCCCCTGAGTGTGTTTTGGTCATAAGAACCTGCGAAAAATGACAGTGTAGGACATAAGTAGAATGTCATCTTCATCATCGCGAACATGGAAAATGTTCTTTTCTTTGTTATCATGCATCATACCAATGCCTGCGTACTGCTCTAGTAGTGGCAGCAACGGCCCTGCAGAAATGAGTTGACTGTACTCTGCTGCATCCCAAGGGGGCGTTTCTGGCCTTTGAGAAACCCAAGGATCAGCGCCATCTTCGTGATTCATTCTTTTCCGCGTTTTGTTTCTGCCAATGTGTTCTCAATCACTGCATGAACAAAAACGCATCAACAAATCCGCAAAAAAATGTATTCTTCTACTGCTTGCATGTACAAGATAACACGGCAGTCTTATCACATTTTCATGCGTAGGCAACCAACACATCATGGCAAGTAGGACATGCACATCCACTCTCTTTTCTAAAATCTGGGTGCCAGCTATCCTTTCGATTCGATGGCAATAGCAACCACAATAGGATGGCAAGCAACAGATTAACATGGTGGCAGTTAACGGCAACGATAGGTGGCAACTGACGTTAGACACAAGTGGCAACTAATTTTCCTGCCCCCCTTTATTCCAAATATCTCATTTTCTCTCCCTTTTTTTAGGGATTCCTACGCATCCATTCATCACCAACTACTTGCACCAAGCGAACTGAGAACTTAAGCTTAACTCTAGCGTAGTACATGGCAGATCTGGTGTATGCTGCTTGGCAAATGCGAAGACACACAAAACCATGTAGTGTTTTGCCCTGATAGCGTCGATCCAGTCGCCACCTTCGTTGGTAATTTTGCAATTTTCTGCCTAGAAGAAGGATGAGAAGCAGTAGGAGATTGGAGATTCACCTTCTTTTAGCTGGTTGTCTTTGGAGGGCGGGGTTGGAGTGGGGGCGGGGGGGTGGGGTGGGGGAGGGGGTGGGGTTAGCGGTGGGAAGGCCCTACGGATCTGCTCTGGTTGCCATGGCAACCAAAGAAGGCCGGCGATGGAGGTAGGGGATCGAGAGGTGGGAGACGATGGCGGCAGTCGGGACTGGGGATCGAAAGGAGGCCGGGACGGCTGGGTCGTGCGGGCAGCGTGGTCGTCTGGCCCGGACGTGTGGGCGGGTTTGCCACACACCGGACGTGCGGGTTGTGGCTTTGCGCGCCCGGACGCGGTCGTGCGGGCGGGTTGCTATCTATGCCACACGAGGCGTGCGGCGCAACCACCCGATACACCACACGTGTGGCAGTTATCGGGACCCTATTTTTATTTCTGCCACACTGAGAGTTTGCGGGATGAAGGATTCTCTTTGTCCAATTTGGGCTAGGTTCCACCTCCATCAAATCAGATTAACATGGCGCACCAGATTTTAGTTTATACTAGCAAAAGAGCCCGTGCGTTGCAATGGGAGAAAAGACATAACACACGCTCTTAACTCAACAACCATCCCTCAAGACCATAATAGGTCCATCTCCTTTATTTTTGCGAGGCATCATATTTGGGTTGCCTCTTATCCTCCTTCTCATCCTCGCCGGCGATGGCCTCGGTGTTCACACAAAACAACAAAAAACGTGTGTTGAATATGTTTAATCCTAAGGCGTCTCTCTCTCTCTCTCTTTCTCATCCCTCTCTCCCCCCCTCTCTCTCTCTTTCGTTCGCTTTCTCTCACTCTCGTGATGAGAAATCTCTTGTTTTCCCCTGCGAAATTTTTCAGAGGTATGCATGTGTAGTTATCGATGTTTTCTTTTCCGTATATGGTTATAGTGAGGTGTTTATTTGCAATCCGGATCACCGCCGGCATGAAAAAAACGAATCTTACGCTATAAATTATAAGTTTGCTTCCATAACAATATTTTAAAAATATTTAACAGGTAAAGTTAACATCATATTTAGATTCCGCACATTTTTCTAATAAAATTTCATATATAATATGTTAAAATCGAAGTTACGGTTTAAAAGATACAGATAATTTAGAAAATCATTTGATTTGACTCAAATACATTCCAAAATAATATTTAAAAATACTTAACATGTAAAAATAATCTCATATTCATATTCTACATATTTTTCTAATCAAATTTCATATATAACATGTTCAAATCGGAGTTACGGTTTAAAAGATATGGATGATTTTAATAAGCATTTGTTTGACTTAAATATGATCCGCGGATGAATTACCTAAAACATCAGGGGGGTTTCGAAAAATATAAAATAACGGTTCGGGTGTGACTTAAATCGGGACGGCGGGTTGATTTCAAGAAAAGACAGGGACTTTTGTGTAAACTATAAAAACAACGATTCGTTCTAACTTAAAACATGACTGCGGGTTGATTTCTTTGAAATAGAGGGACTTTTCTGAAAAATGCCACGACGGACGAAAGAAACCCAATTTACTTTATTATTAGATAAAGATAATTAAATTCAGCCAAGATGTAAAAGGCAGAATTGTCCGTTTATTTACATACATGTGTTTTCTTACTTTCTAAGTCTAGGTCTAGTTGGCTATAGGGCTGCAAACAAGTCGTGTTCGAGCGAGTTGGCCTAGGCTCAGCTCAACTCATACTAAAATTCGAGTGAGCTCAAAATGTGCGAAGCTCAAGGTCGAGCTACAGAAAGTGGCTCTTGCTCAGCTTGTAACGATCTCGAGTCGATCTCGAGCTAGTTTCGAGCTAAATAAGAAGATTTTTAAAATCATTTAAGGTAAATTTTAAAGAAAGATAGGCCACAACAGAACAGAAAAATCACTATAATTTTGACTTATTCTTTCTCAAGTGAAGACTAGTATTTAACAACAAGAGATCATAGATAGAAGGCGGCGAAGGTGCGCCAGCTCTGAAACTTTGACCAAAATAACAAGATATTGAACACACGGTTGGCCACGTGATGAGAATAAATTTTCTTCATGCTTAATTTCCATGTTTGCTAGTAGGTAAAGTGAAGAAGAAAAAAATCGTACATAACATATATGGAAATGAATGATCCTAATTCTTGGCAATAGATATGAAGGTTATTTAATATACTTATATGATATCGAGATATCAAGCTAAAATCGAGCGAGCCAATGCTGGCTCAAGATCAGCTCGTTTCTCGATCGAACTATATAAAGTGTTCATACTCAGCTCATTTCTTTTCGAATCGATCTCGAGTCGAGCTAAAATATGAGTCGATCTCGAGTGGCTCACGGGCCTCGAGCTTTTCTTGCAGCCCTAGTTGGCTATTATATAAAGCCAGGTGCGGCCATGCCATGTAACAGATAGGTTATATTTTGATAATAGACACGATGTGCTTTTAGGGTAAATATCTGTTTCGAGTTTTGGAGGAAGCTGTCTAAAAATTTCTAAGTTTTGGAGGAAGCTTTAGAAATCCTCCGTGTTGCGATTTCTCTTCATGGAAATTGTTTTGTGCGTGAGTACCGTCGTCTAGATTGGTTTTCTCATGCCGAGCCGCAAGGTTCAAACCCTCTACTTCGTGTACATCACGTGCGCGGGCGAGAGGTTACTACTGCTGAAGGAGGACTGTCGTGAAAGATCGGGCCGCAACAACAGATCGGATATCGCCATCGAGTTTCGGTTTACATCAATTAAGCAGGCTCGGCAGTCGAAAAACCCACTCCGGCGCCGCGCATTGATGCACCCGGATGCCAGGCCTCATCAGAATCAGCTATTTAAAGGCCGCCAAACCCGGCTAACTCAACGCCAGAACACAAGCCGCTCGACATCCTCATCCCTTGCACCCCATCCTCCATGACTGTAAACGGCAATGCTCTGTGGGAGAGTCTTTCCACGGACATGAAGCACTAGGTGGCCGTCGTGCCAGGCGGATCGAGGCTGGCATGTCAGCCAGCTCGTCTGAGGTCTCCGATGACGAGGACGGCACCACGATGGAGACGAGCTTCGAGGACACCGCACCGGAGCCCGCGCTTGTGCATGCCAGCTTCACCATGGAGCAGGCGGAGGCGCACTTCAATGCTGCCATAGCGGAGGAGCACTCTGCGCCGGCGCCTATGTCGGTGTTTCAGCAGGCGCAGGAGGAACAACGGTACAACCTGTTTCTCCTCGAGCAGCGTCGGCTGGCGGAGGGCCAAATAGACAGCGAGCGAGGAGGGCATGCCGGCCATGGCCTCGGCGAACCCCAACTCGTCGCCGAGCAGCGTGCGATCTACGAGGCCGCTCACGCTCAAGCCGCTGCTCGCCAGATAGGTTTAGGGTAGGATAGGATTTTTTTTCCCCTAAATGTATTGAAAATCCGCCGTGTTTGCATGAATTTTGTTTAATTAGTTCACATAGTTGTTTAAATATATGTGGGCAGTATTGGATGGCCGTCTCCACCATCAGTGTCTGCAGATTGATTCCTTTGTCCGTGGACAAATATTGGAGCAAAATTACCGGTCAGCGTCGGAGATGCCCCGAGTACAACGGCACAATTTCTACTCCTGAATGGCCGGTGCAGATGCGGGCAAGGCCCACTGGCAGAGCGGAGGCAGTCGTTTTCTTCCTGATTGAAGCGCTAGGGTTCAGTCGTTCAGTTCAGGTCAGGGAATTCGGGTTTCACTGAAGATTATAACACTTTTTTGATTCCACAAAGATTCTAATTCTAATCATGTTACACAGTTCTGCAGAAGGTTGGAAACATCCTGAGCGATTCGATTCTAATTCTACTACAGATGACCCAATTGAACATTTTACAGTTGCCCATGTAACCCGACAGGAAGACGACACACTTCGCTCGTTTGCCAGCATACATGCCCATCTCTTTCTTCTACCTTTTCGCTGAACACAATATATTCATACATTTTCGTATTTTCCTCTTACTTCCACTTGTGTTTGCGGAAGATCACATCTGGCGCTCCCAGTGAGCATTTGAGCAAAAGGGTCACATACGTGATCCTCAAGAGAGAAGGGTAACACGATTCTTCACGGGCCAAGTATCAGTAAGGAAAGCCGTTGACGATGCTGCCGCCGTGGCGCCGCGCGCTCGGGGTCGCGTAGAGCAGGTCGGCGAAGTCGCAGAGCTCGTTCAGCTCCGGTTCCACGTGCAGCGGCTCGAAGGCCACCACCGTTGGCCTCGCCGGCGCAGCCGTCGTCAGCTGGTCGGTGCCGGAGGCGCACGGCCGCCCTTGTTGGTCGGCTCTGCCGCACGGCCTCGGGCGAGGCCTGTGCACCGAGGACGCCGGCGGCGGCATCTTGGAGTACTTGCCGGTGAGCCGCTGCACGACGGACTTGAAGTTAGCGGCGTCGGAGCTGACGAACTGCGTCTCGATGAACTTGACCTTCACGCCGCCGCCCCCGTTGCTCTGCTCCATGGCCGCCGCCATATATGTATGCTTCCCCTTGTCACTCCTCTCGGATGCAAAGGCGTGGCTGAGCTGCACGCACGCACGAGCACGACGACTCTTCTTCGTTTTACTTCTGGTGTACTGTATGATGACGACGAACAGACGATATGTGTCCGCTTGGCTGCACAAGCCGCGAGTTTATATAGGTTCGGTAGCTCAGCCAAACTCTATAGCCACGGATTCCCCCGCAACGTTGGCCCCATGACAGGTGGGGCACACGTGGGGCGGGCCCACCTGTCAGGGACGGAAGAGGAGGGAGATGATTGGTCCAGTCAAAGATACGAGCCAGCCCGGAGGAGCGGTCAGAGATCGGGGGCGGACCAGGCGGTCAAGGGCTCGTGCGGATTAGACAGCGGCATCTTCTCGCCTCCTGGAGATCTTCTTTACCGCTTGTGGTGCCAAATTTTCTGTTTCTGTGAAAATTACGGGGCATAATAGCTAGACAGTGACGGCTGTGGAACTTGTAGATCGGTCGAGGTGTTGAATTGACCGTGGAAAATTTACCAACGTCCATATCGTGCCTTCTCAATCAGGCATCCCATTTTCACCGAAATTTCCGGAAATTCGGGTGTAACTAATACCAGGTCTCAGAATATTTATGTTTTCGCCATGCTATTGAGCAAGCTCCTGGAATTTTTTGCCGCATCAGTCGAATAGGGGGAGAAAAGAAAGCACATCCCCAAGGCGGAGTCGTGGGCGAAGCGGCGATCGCCAGGGAGGCCTCGGACACAAATAACCTGGTGCTGGTGTTCTAGATGGACGGGGGTCGGAGGTTTGCAAGGGGGTGTTGCATGGAGGTCGGGGCCAACGAAAGGCAATAGCACGGCGGTAAGGGCGGTTCAAGGGAGTGCACGGCGGCAAGCCATGCACGATAGCTGCCGGCCATGGATGGCGGGGGCCGAAGTTGGAGCGGGGTTTAGGGGGAGGATCGGACGACTTGAGGAGGAAGAAATGTTGGATCAAATGGTGCTGATTGATTTGAACAGACTAAAAAACAATATTGGCACTGTGGCTGAGCTGAAGACCGGCATTTTGATGATTAATTTTGTGGCCCCAATCAGAGCAAATTCCTGAAAAGTTGAACCTTGTTTTTAAGTAGATACTGAGCACACTTGTATTTTGTTTATCTCTCCACTATCGGCAGCCGATGATTTTGACTCCCATTAATCCCAAAGCTTCGAGTGTCTGGCTAGCGGATAATCGCCTAAACTTGTGCTGCATAGTCCAGTCAAACTTGTCTAGGTGGACTCAGATTAGATGCACGCATGGACTTCTGCATCGTTTTCAAAAAAAATGGACTTCTGCATATAGTATATGGTGAGGTAATGGTATACCTGCATATATATGCTCCGTATGTGGCCATGTGATGGAGGGGTGGATAGCTAAGTTAATATTCTCATTGTTCCCATGACTCTATGAGGCCATGATCGGTGACATATGACCGTTAATTAGTCATGTGTCCATGTCAGATGCCCGTGACTGGTCTATATATGCTAGCTGTGTTTCTAGAGAATAAAGATTGTGCGTGGAAGCTTAAGTTGTGACATCGTTTACTAGCTAGCCGATGTGACCAGCCTGTGCGGATCGATTGGATATGGTGGTTGTTTATTTGATTTTCCGCTCGCGGACTTGACTTGGCTCGTAGACCAGCTAACGTCCACGACTTAATTTGGACTTCCAAGAGAGAGGGGGAACCATCTGTCTCCCTCCCTCTCTCTCACACACAAACACGCAGATCCTTTTTTTCAGGGTAGCTACGGATTTTATTCAAAATTAAAAACATTTGGAATACCAGCAATGTTAGGAACAATCCTCAGCCACACATGGCGACCAACAGAAAGAGAAGAAGCTCCTTTAGCAATAGAATGAGCTTCAAATTGGACTCTCTATGCGCGAAACAAAAATGAACACTCGAAATTCCTTCCGCTGAACTCAACTTCCTTCACAATCGAAGCGTAAGAAGAAGCAGCTCCTTCTTTATGTTATCGACGACTTCTAGGCAATCTGACGCGATGATCATCTTTCAAAGACTAATTAAGATCATGAGCTAGCAATAGTGCCTCGCACAAACACCGCAAATCCTATTCCATTTTCCTCATAATCGGTAGAACGCCCATACCCTCCCTCCCCCTTACTCGCTAGATTATTTTATGGGCCGGCCCGTGTAAGGCATGAGCGGGGAAGCTCCCTTTCCTGGTTTTGGGAAGATATCAAAAGCTCCCCGAGCCAATTTTGGGAAGCTTCTAGAATCTTCCTATCAGTTTCTTCTAGACTGGTTTTGTTCTTTTTCTTTTTCTGTACTTTTTTATTTTCCTTTTTAAAAATGTACGAACTATTTTCAAATTCATTATTTTTTCAAATTCCTGAATATGTTCAAATCCATGATTCTTTTCAAATTTATGAACTTTTCTAAAATTCCATGATTTGTTTTTCAAATTCATGAACTTTTTCTTCAAATCAATAACTTTTTACAAATCCACGAACTTTCTTTTCAAAATGCACAAAATTTTTCAAATTCATGAATTTTGTAAAAAGAATCATATTCATGAACTTTTTTACGCATATTTCATATTCATCTTTTCTAAAAAAATGAACGGTTGACAGGTCAACCATCACCGATGAACCGAGCGACCAGGTCTCGTCGCTTTTTTCGGGCCAGGCCCAGCTGCGAGGAGCAAAAAGCGACGCTTAAGGCGCCATATAAGAGGCATTTCCTACAAGGTGTTGGTTGCGCCCATTAACATGTTAAACGCAAACTGGCGCATACCCCCCTCCGAGCTGGGCCGGTTTGAATATGTTCAAATCCACACAAAAACTCAAATTTATGAATTTTCTTAAATTTTGTGATTTGTTTTTCAAATTCATGAACTTTTTCTTAAATCGATGAAGTTTTTGCAAATCCATGAGCTTTCTTATAAAAATCCACAAACTTTTTAAAACTCATGAATTTTTTTAACATTTAAAAAATCATATTCTTGAACGGTTTTATAAATCCACATAGTTTTTCCTTTGAATTTCCTGCTATTTTACGAACACTTGGATTCATTTTTTATACCAAAAGTGAATGGTTGACTGTCAACATGTCGCTTTTGTTGGGCCAGGCCCAATGCGTATCGCGTGAGCGCCTGGGAGAAAAAGCGACGTTGAAGGTGCCATGCAGAAGGCATTTCCTATTCGGCGCCCGTTGTGCCCTTTTATGTGTTAAATGCAACCCAAAGCACACACCCCTCCGAGCGAAACCGGTTTGAATATCTTCAAATCTATGATTTTTCCAAATTTATGAACTTTTCTGAAATTTCATGATTTGTTTTTCAAATTCGTGTACTTCTTATTAAATCGATAAACTTTCTACAAATCCGTCAACTTTCTCTTCAAAACCACAAACTTTTCAAATTCATCAACTTTATTACAAAATTAAACTTTTTCCTATTCGTGATTTTTTTTACAAATCCATGATTGTTTTTCATGTTATTTTATGAATATTTCAGATTCATTTTTTTTACAAAAAGTGAACGGTGACTGGCCAAACAGTAGACAGGTCAACCATCACCGAACAAAGCGGACGAACCGAGCGACCAGGTCCATGTGCGTATCGCGTAAGCGCCTGGGAGAAAAAACGACGTTAAAGGCGCCATATAGGAGCATTTCCTATTCGGCGCCCCTTGCGCCCGTTAACGTGTTAAACGCAAACTGGCGCACACCCGCTCCGTGCTGGTCTGACCCGTCTAGCTTTTTTCTTTTTTCTGTTATAAAACTGCAAAAATGTCGTGCAAGGTGAGTCGGACGAAATATCTCCCTGTACTCGATAAACTAATTTAACCACCCGGGTCGCAATGCCTATTTGATTAGTAATCCCTTTTATTATTTCTTTTAGTTTTATTTTTTATTTTCCTTGTCTTTTCTTTTCCTTTCTTTTTGTTTCTTTTCTTTTCTTAAATTCATGATGCTTTTTTCAACATTGATGAATTAAAAGAAATTGTGAACCTTTTTCAATACTGATGAACTTATTTCAAAATTGATGATTTTATTCGCAAAATCGATGAACTTTTAAAAAAAATAGTTTCATGAACTTTTTCAAATTCGTTAACTTTATTTCAATTCATCATCATTTTTCAAATTCATGAACTTCTATAATTAATAGGGCAAGGTTTTTTTTGCATGTTCATGAACTTTTTCCGAAATCTGTGAACTTTCAAATTTTGTTCACTTTTTCTTAAAAAAAAATCATGTTTGAGTGGCTAACAACGAGATGCTCTAGTGGTTAGCCAAACACCTGCAGGAATGTGTAGGGACGCGAGTTTGATTCCTCATGGCAGCTCCTTTTGTGGGCTGGCCCACTAGGCGTTGCAGTGAGCGCCAGTTGGGTTCCATGGTGCTAACGGTGATAGGAGCTCCCCATATAGGATGTCTCCACAAACACATCACACACACGGTGGGGCTAGGGTGTTCTTTGGCTGGGCTGGACCGGGGCGTGCTTGTGTCAAGTTCTCATGGGCGCGGCCTGTTAGGTTTAGGTTCCAAAAAATAACTTAGGGCTCTAAATAATTGCCAAAAAAATTGACATCCTAATAAACATTCCAAAGAATATTTAAAGCATTTTCAATACTTTTTATATAATGGATAAGTCTTATTAGCTCCTCTCTTTTGATTTTCTTTCCAATTGGAAAATGGATTAAATATTTAAGGAAGCTTCAAATACGATCCAAATAGCTATTCAAGCCTCCGAATATTATTATTTTTAAAAAATCATGTTATCTTCTCTCATGTTTGAATTGGGGTTAGTTTGAAAACCTCAATATCCAAGAATCCCATGGTGTTGTCGACGCCGAGCAAGCATCCCAACGCGACCTGACCAAAACAAACATAGTGAGGTTCATCCTCTTCGAGAGGTAGCGGCACGATGAAAGCGGCCTTGAGGAGAGTTGTTGATGCGGTTTGCAGGGGTGCGGGAGGTTGCACCGTTGAGGGTTCCACAACGTTGGGAAGATGGCAGGGATGGGCTCGGTGGACGCGAGCGACACCAGCGTTGCCGTCACAACGTAGGAGAGGAGAGGACTGCGTTGGGTGGACATCAGCGGCGCGGCGTTAGCGTCACAACATCGAGGCGAGAGAGAGGTGGGAACAACCGTCAATCCCGCACTGAGCATATTTAGCTAGTTTAGTAAAGTGATAGACACGTCTCTCGCTACTATCTTTTTCCTCTCAAAAGGCGGAGAAACCTCGTTGACTGAAGGACACAACTATAATACTACTAATGACTAGCAGAAAGGCCATGCGTTGCTACGGGCTATCCGCCATGTTATATCTAACACTCGGGTCCAACATAAAAACTCCATCCCACAACGCACCTTCTCCTTTTCTGTTGAAACCTCCCCTTCCCGCTCATTTCCCGCCGTAGTGGATCCACCTCCTTTAAAACTAGATGACGTCCACCTCATCTTCGTCGTGCATTGCAACATGGATGACATTTTCATATTTACAATATAATAGAGTGGGTTAAACTAACACATACTATTGACACAAATCAACAAATAACTATAGAGATCATTATCAAAAGTCCATTCAACTTTGCAAATGCACACTAATGTTGAAGGCGAGTGGCAACGTGAACGTATTCCTAGTCACCAATAAGCTCCACCTCCAGCCCACATATGCTAGAAGGGACAATTGTCGTTCTTCTCTTCCCCGTCCTTTTCTACATCTTCTACTCCTAGCCTTTTCGCCAACCCGTTTCATTGGCGCCAACTAGCACCACGTCAACATTCGTGTATTTGTCAACGACGCCTCATCTTCTTCTTTCTCATTTCTCGCCAGTTTTAGTTCTCGTTCCTACTTATTTTGTATAATATTTTTTCTTTCTTTTTATCGTCTTATTTTTTGGAACACTATTTCTTTCTCTAACACCATGGACCACTTGGTGGCTTCAGTTCTTTCTTCCTTCTTGTTCTTGGAGCACTCTTCCTTTCTACTATAGCATGAATCACCTGGCTAATGTTGTGTCGTGTTGTCCTCACCCGCAAACATTTCTGCAACCATCGGCGTGTGGACATCCTGCAGAATATACTCGTCATCCATCTTGGTGAATGCTAGGTCGCCCATGTCGCGAGCGCATGGTGGTTCGTTGTCCATGTTGGTTAGCGGTGATCGGCCATGTCACTGAGAGCCAGTTGATCATCCTTGCCCACGAGCACTTTCAAAATGATTCGACGCGATTAACTGCTGGCTCAATTAATTAAGTACACAAATAATTAATGGTCCATGTATTCCTCTATATGTCTAATTAACTGCCAACCAAATCAATTAATTATCTAACTAATTGGAAAAAATTCCCTACTTCTAATTACCGGTAGGCATAAATAATCTACCAACTCAATTAATTGCATTAATGACTCAATTTCCAAAAAAACGGTGTGAAAAAATATCCTATTTAAACGAACCTAATTAATTGCATATGTTGTTAACTATCTAGCTAATTAATTGTATTAATGGTTTGATTTCCAAATTGATTTAGTGCGCGATTTCCAAAATATTTTCGCGTGAATGGCTGCTACGACGACAACAACTACCGAGTATTGTAGGACATATTTCCTTAACGAATTTATTGACATTTGAATGAACACATTTGATTTGAGAACATATCATGTTTGGCTCTCTGTATGACTGGCAAGAAATATAATATGACGGTGTTCACGAACGCTTATACGTGGCGGTCCGACGACCCGTCGTCTACCACGGGCGTCCTTAACATTGTGATCCATGCTCTGGCATTCTCTTCATCGCGTCGGCGCCAGGCCCGGCCACGGCGTCTTCCATGGTGTCGCACACAGCGTTCCTCCGCAGGGGCGCGCGGATGTGTACGCCCATAAGAAAAAATATATATTATTGTTGTTGTATTAGAAAACTTGTGATTGCCAATTAATAGTAGAGACAATGATAATAATAAATGGCATAACGCGTGGGATTAGCGATTTGTTATGGAGGAATATCTGATTTTGTTTTGGCTTTTGGAAGGTTATCGAGAAAAATCTTATGTATGTATTTTAGGAAGGTGACCTCACATATATGGTGTGATTTCTGAATTCTTAATTACATATTATTTACGTGATTAAATTGAATCAACACCTGCCAAAGCAAGTACGAAACAAGATCCACTTAATGGATTTGGTTTTTTAATGGGAGGGAGAAAAAAACAGTGTGAGATGGGGTTGTGGGATGTGAGACAAAAAAATCAAACAAAAATAAACCGTACCAGGCTATCAGCAACCCCTTTAGGAGTAGAGATTTACAAATTAAAAATAATTGTAAAGCGAAACATCGTTGCCAAGCAAGTAAAAAAAACTCATGTCCATCCACGGGCATGCACTAGTAGAAAACTGGGCTTTGGTCACAGGGCAATATTCACATTAGCCCCGGTTCAGTCACGTACCGGGACTAATGTGAGCATTGGTCCCGGTTCGTGCGGCCAGGGGCTTGCCGGGCCTCGTGGGGGCATTGGTCCCGGTTCGTCCGGACCCTTTGGTCCCGGTTGGTGGGACAAACCGGGACCAATGGGCCACGCTCCTGGCCTACCACCCTTTAGTCCCGGTTCATACCACAAACCGGGACTAAAGGGCTGGTCCTAGTTGCGGCCAGTGTTTAGTCCCACCTCGCCAACCGAAGGGCGCTCACACCAGTTTATAAGCCCGTCCCTCTATGCCTTGTTGAGCTTCTCTTAAAGTGAAAATAGATGCCCTTATACAGGGAATTTCACCTAAATTCACAGTAAATTGAAATTTACTGTGAATTTAGGTTTAATTTTCTCTATAAGCGCATCTATGTTCATTTTTTATATTTATAAAATAAATAAACCTTAATAAAATAAATAAAACTAAATAAACCTTAATAAAATAAAATAAAATAAACTATAGTAACTACAATAAATAAACCTTAATAAATTAAGTAAAAATAGCAGCAGTAAAATAAATAAAAATAGCAGCAGTAAAATAAATAAAAATAAAATAATTAAAGTAAAATACATAAGTAATTAGAAATAAAATAAATAAGTTTTTTGTTGTAAGTAGAAACAAAACAAAACAAATAAAGGAAAAGAGAAAAAAAACACGAGCCATCAACTCCATAACCGCCATATCTGGGATAGAGAAGGGCGATCCCTTGGAGTGGGATTCACATACAGTTGCCCGTAACATCTACCATTCGAGCCTAGCAGGTGGAACTCGGATCTGTCAACAGTGTCAAAGCGGCAAATAGCAGGCGGAGGAGAAGCCACCGATGTCATGTGTAGATCCCTTCTAGGTCTTGCGGATCGTGCTATTACAGCAATTTGATTGGTTGATCCCAAAAAAAAGGAATTTGGTTGGTTTTCTTGAAGCCCTAGCTTGTTGTGCCGTCCTATTCTCTCAATGCAATTTTTCTTCTTCTTTTTTTTCTTCGATCTTCTCCTCTATTCCTTTTCTTCTTCTCCTCTTTTTATTTCTTCTTCGTTTTCTTATGTTTTATCGGGTCTGTCGTCGTCGATATACCCCTCTCCCGATAACTTCAACACGAGGGGGGGTCGGTATACCCCCTCCCCGCCGATAATATTATTTTCTCATGTACGTATGTCGTCGTTGTCGATATAACCCCCTCCCGATAACTTCAACACGTGGGGGGGGGGGTCGATATACCCCCTCCCCGATAACATTATTTTTCCATGTATGTATCTCGTCGTTGTCGATATATATAACTCCCTCCCAGATAACTTCGACATGACGGACGGTCGATATTTATACCCCCTCTCGACCGTGATAACTTATACCACGGGAGCACCCCCCGGCCCTCTCGCTCGACCAAAACTCTCGAGGACACCCAAACCCTAGAAAAAAACGATGTCGGTCTCCTACCCCCTCCCGCCGCGCCCCTACCCTTGAAGCGTTGCCTAGGCCACCCCAAACCCGGAATAAGCTAGGTCTACATTTGCACTAATATATCCACCTGCTGTCATGTTTGTGTAATAATTGCCATGTTGTAATATTTGCAGAAACAATGGAGCATGGACGAGATGAGCAAGCAGAAGAGGTGTTGGGGGACATAGTCTTAGCCGGAGGTGATATCTTGTCGTATCTTAACGACAATGATAGTCTGGAAGAACAGGGTGAAGAAGCAGGCTACGGTGATCGAAGAGTGGAGGAGGAAAGACATGATTATGATGGCTCCGGTGACCCAATGCTGGTGCAAGAAGGAGCCCGTGGTGACGGCTCCGGTGACCGAACAGAGTCCGGCCAGGTAAATATATTAGTTAAGCCTGTGCTGACTAGCTAATTGATGCATTCATTGTTTTGGTATGTACACATATTAATTAACACTCCTCTTTCTTCTTTTTTCTAGCCCTCCGGATCGAGCACAACTTCGGTAAAGAGACGAGGCCCGAAGAGAAAGTTGCGCTCGGATGAAAGGTTTGAGATCACAACAATCGCGCGCGACGGCCAACCGATTGAACCCCTCCGGACAAAGGATGCATTTGCTGCTCAGTGCGGGGTTCTAGTTAGGGACAAGATCCCGATCAACATCCACCAATGGTATAAGCCTAAGAAGGAAGACCCTGAGGTGTCTTATGTCAATGATATGCAGAAAGATGATCTTTGGACTGAGCTGAAGGCAAATTTCACCCTACCGCCAGAGGAGGATCCGGAGAAGCCAGTTATAGAGCAATTAATCAAGTCTCATGCTCTTAAGAAGATGGCAGACCTATTCAGGAGGTGGAAGAATGAGCTGAAAACGTTTGTCGACAAAGAAGAGACACCAGAATTCATCGGCCGGTATGAGAAGATCAGAGATCACTGGCCCGCATTTGTGGCCCATAAGACATCGGAAAAGAGTAAGAAGATGTCAGCGACAAACAAGAAGAATGCTGCGAAGAAGAAGCTTCACCATCGAACGGGGTCAGGTGGCTACCTCAAAGCCCGACCTAAGTGGGCCAATGCTGAGAATGATCTGCTTGAAAAAGGGATCGAACCACAGACAATGAACTGGACAGACCGTTGCCGGACTTGGTTCTTCGGGGCTGGCGGAACCTTGGACCCTGTATCAGGGAGGTGCGTTTGGACGAACGAGCTTTTGAGAATACCAGTCAAGAAGATTCAGCAATATATCGATAGAGCGCAGGAAGGGATGTTCGTTCCAGACAGAGAGAACGACGAGCTCACAATGGCCCTCGGGAATCCTGAGCACCCTGGACGGACACGAGGCATGCCAGGCTCCGTTCCGTGGAAGGCTGGTTTTCTGGACGCGGGCGGTTACAAAAGCCAAGAGAGGAGGAAAAAAGTGGAGCAGATCCAAATTCAGAAGCTGCACGAAAGGGTTCAAGCGCTAGAGGAACGAGACGGCAATCGACATGCCGAAACTGCCCCCGAAGCTACACCGCCATCTCAGCGGAGAAGCAGCGTGGCTTCCACCGAGCTGCTTCAGCTGGAGCATGCGGCTCCTGCTAGCTACCCCGTGGATGCTATCACGGAGTCTCAACATTGCCACCTTATGGCGGAATGGCAGAACTTCAAAGTCAAGGCGGCTGTTGGCTCTGTTTTACCTCCTGAACCCGGCGCAACCTACCACTGCCGGCCGATTCCAGAAGGATATGCTAGGGTGATGGTGGATGAAATAACGGAGGGATTTGAGGAGCTCCAGCTTGACCACCCTACCGGTGAAGGGGAGACTCGGCTGGGTTCTGCTCTGAAGACTCCATGCCTATGGCGGAAGGAGCTCATCAAGCTTCCGAACTGGACGGCTCCGGCGAGTAAGGGCACTCCGCCTCCTCCTCCGGCGAGTGATCAGGGCACTCAGCCTCCTTCTCCGGCGCGTGGCGGCACTCCGCCTCCTTCTCCGCCAGGGCCGGCGCACCAGAGCAGCCAGCCTCCTCCTTCTCCGCCTCGTCAGCAAGGGCGGAAGAGACCCACCGCCGCTGCGGCTGCTCCGGCGCGTCGTAGTCCTTCTCCTCCGCCTCGTAAGCAAGGAAAGAAGACAGCCGCAGCCGCTCCGTCTGCTCTGCCGGCGCCTAGCAGTACAGCTGCCAGAGGCGGGAGGCAATACAGATTCGGTCCTTCTCTGAAGACTCCAGAGAAGTTACCATACGAGAGGACCGAGGAGGAAACCAGGAAGATCGTGCGAGCCGAAGTGACAAACTTCTTTGAAGGGGTGAAAGCAAAGAAACATCCACCTCCGGAGGAGAAGGTAGATCCGGTGAAAGCAAAGCGCACTCTGGCTGCCCTGACAAAACCACCAAAGTCTCCGCCGAGAGGCAACTATGAGCGCATTCTTGCAAAGACATATGCCGAAGCGGAGCGGTCGGGAAGTACTGTCAGTGATAAAAGGTTAAAAGAACGACGAGCTGGGAAAAAAATTGCCCAGCTCGGCGAACAAGCGAACCAATCGTGCCCCCCGCTCAAGGTGTCAAAAGACATCGTCGCTAATGATCCGAGTATGGTGCCCGGTTATAGCAATCTTGGAGATTACCTGCCCGACGATGTACATTATGAAATCATAGAGGTGGACGAACACAAATACCATTACGGGAAGCCTCTCGTCAAAGATGAAAGATCTCTAAGCACGATGATGCGAAGACTACATGATTGGTACATGAAAACCTGCAGAGAGTCTGATGGGATGGATACTTTGACGCTGAGAGTTAAACCGGAGCATGACCTCGTTGGAATTGATCTGCTGAATGTTCCATTTGAGGATTTCTTCCCGTTTTACAATCAAAAGGCCCTCGATAAAACAACGATCACTTGCTACTGTCTGTAAGTAGTACTACTTCTGTCATTAAGTCTCTCTATATATGTCAGCTCTTTCATTGCATGTATTTATACTTATCCTCACTATATTATGCAGATTGAAGATCGCCGAATTGAAGAAAAGACAAATCGGTGATATTGGGTTCATTAACACAAATCTCATAGATGCATATACGGTTGAAAAACATCCCAAAGAAGCCGAGGCCAACTTGCTACAATCGTTGGTATTAAATCAAAACAAAGATATAATACTCTTTCCTTACAACTTCAAGTGAGTGTTACTGTCTTGTGCATATTCGGTTTCCCTTATTAGTCCAGGTTATGGTAATGTAATTGATGACTTATGCATGCATGCGCAGGTTCCACTATATTCTCCTAGAGATTAAGCTTGAGGAGGGAGTAGTAACCGTCTTAGACTCGAGACGAAAAGATCCCCAGGACTATGCGAACATGACTCAAATGTTCGAGAAGTAAGTTAAATCGATCATTATCCACCATATCAGCAACTTTGTTCATTTCCTGATATCAAGTAATTGTTTTCTTTGTCTGGCAGGGTTTGAAGAAAATTCACCTCAAAAGCTCCGGGACTGCCAAAGAAGCTGCAATTTAATCACCCGAAAGTAAGTACTATAGTAGCATATTCCGCGCATCTCCTAGTGATTCAAGCGCTAGTTTCATCAATATCATTTAGCATGCTTTCTTATCAGTTTGATTGACCTCTATTTCTTGTATAGTGGTTGTGGCAGGAACCCGGGAATAATTACTGTGGATACTACGTTTGCGAGTCCATCCGCTACACGACCTGTGAGCGGGGCTACACTGAAGAACAATATGAAGTGCGTAAGCAATAATATTCACAATTTTATTTTATTACCATCATTTGTGTTGAGTTTCATTTATTCATATATATATGTATTGACCCCCTTCTTCAAATTAGATGTTTCGGAAGCGGGATGAACTCCTAGCACCAGATCGTATGCGAGGAATTCAAGAGGAATTGGCGGCATTCTTCCTTGACCATGTGATCGCTGAAAACGGAGAATACTATGTGGACCCTGTGTTCCTACAATTTAATTAGGAGATTGTATTGTAAGAGATAATTATTGTATATATGTAGCCGGTAGTGTCGGATAGATATACGAGAACTTGTTGTTCGACCAATATCTCGGAAAAGGAGAGGTGGTCGATATCACTTCTCTCTGTATGCATATGTTCATGACGATCTTCTGTTTCCTTCATTTGATTACTAGCTAGCGTGTCTACTCCTCTCCATACGTATATAGTACGTAGCGTCGACCAAGCACGGAGATAAGAGAGGACACTTCTCTCTATTAATTAGCTAGCTAACACAATATACGAAACACCTAAATTAACCCCCCAAAACCCCTAAACCACCCCCTTTAAAAAAACAAAAACCTCAGCTCCTGCCAGCTGCTGACACGTGGATGCCTATTGGTCCCGGTTGGTGACACCAACCGGGACAAAAGGCTCTGCCTATTGGTCCCGGTTGGTGGGCCTATTGGTCCCGGTTGGTGGCACCAACCGGGACCAAAGGCCCTCCTGTCTAGGCTCCCGCACCGGCCACGTGGACGGCTTTTAGTCCCGGTTCGTGTAAGAACCGGGACTAAAGGGCTAGGGCATTAGTAACGACCCTTTAGTCCCGGTTTCAATAATCGGGACTAAAGGCCCTTATGAACCGGGGTAAAAGCCCCTTTTCCTACTAGTGATGCAACCCCTCTAAATACCACAAGAAACATATAGACAATATGCTAACACGCAAACATATATATTCATGTATGTCTAGTTTTGTGCCATTTTAAGTTCCATGGGTTTCCAGAACTATCCGATTATACTGAAGTTCAGACTATATATATACCACATGTGAGTCGTCTCCCAAATCTCAATAAACTCATGTGAAAATGTGGCAGCTCAAATATTACGCATAAATGTCGACCCTTCACTCCGATACCAACATTTTAGGTATGAAAAAGCAGATCATCGGACGCACACTGTACTTCAGTCTGTATCATAGATTCATAGTAATGCCTTGTGCTTGAGGAATTGAACTGCTGCTGCTTGTCTAGCGGAAAAGAATAAATAAAGAACTGTTGCTATCTGAATAATGGTCAGTTGGTCACCCTACCAAACTTCTGAGCAATGCACAACTCCTAAAATGCAGAAGGCAGGCCAATCGTAGCTGAAGAATCGAACTGTTCCTATATGAATGAATGGTCCTCTCTCTCTCGTTTCTGAGCAATACGCAACTCCTATCCAACTGCTAGCTAGGGGCAGCGCTTGCAGATTACTCAAAACTTACTGTCTGCAGCACCCTCGCATACGTACTACGCAGCAAACAAAGCAGCTAGCTCCTGCGTCGATCGCCGCAACGGCCGGGCTGCATCGATCACGCCAAGAAACGGCCGGGCTGCATCGATCCAAACCATCGAGTATGGCAGTATGTTGCTTTGTTCTCAAGACAGCGCCCCTGACTGACAGGGATCCCCTTAAGTAAAACCCTAGCTGCCTGACTACGAGGCGCGTGCATGCATGGGCAGGCATTGATGGCTGCGCCATTGTCGAGGATGAGCCGCGGGAGAATCTATGCATCGCGATCGATGCGACGCATGACACCGATGCTTCCGCAGCAAGCGTCGGCCTGCTTAATGGTCATGCTGTGTTGGCTAGCTGTAGCAACTGATCGAGCGGAGCCATGCATGCATCATGCGTGGATGTGCGCATGGAATAGCTAGTTAGGTCAGTCAGCCACTGCGTGGACACGAAGGGACCAAGATGTATGGTCTCTGCTTCATGCTGTGAAGCGTACGTTAGCGTTGGCACAAGATCTTGCCTGCAGATGCAGGAGATATAGTGCTCTCACGATTTTAGGGTCCTGCAGGCGATACTTTAAAAATAGACTTCCTGCTGATTCTATGCAAAAGAAAACAGGAACACTCCGATGCTTGATTTAAACTTCCGAGCTACGTGCTGAATTACTGGTCAGGAGCTATGAATAATAGGAGGGAGACTATGGAGAGCCTCGCAGAAAGCAACACAGATCAACTGGAACTTCGCTGCAAATGTATGAGTAGTTGTCTTGGGTGGTGAAGCTGAGAAGGCCCTTTGGCTTCAGCTTCTTTTCCTCTTTTGTTCTTATGTGCCCTCTTTTCTCCGGCTGCTGCCTCGGGCAGTCTTGTACAGTTTTTCCCTCTAATATAATGAAAAGGCAGAGCTCCTGCCGTTCCAGTCAAAAAGAAAAAAGAAAACAAATGTATGAGATTTTATGTGCTCATTTGGCTATTTAATTCAGCATTTCTGACTTGATTATGCATGTAATGCAACGAAAAGTGCTCTTGAGGGCCCAAATACTACATGGAATAGTACATGTTGAGATTTTTATCGTCCCCTTTTCATGACTGCTGACGGGAAAGAATTGCAAAACGTACCAACATACGTTGGATATATCCTAGAAAATGAGGATGGAAATCCGTATATGGAAAGTTACTATTCACACATTCTACGTAATCAGTCATCCAAACAGTGTCCAATTGCGCAAATTAACAAAAACTGTACACTACGTACTACACCGTGTTGAGTGAGTTTTTAACACTGATTCACATAATAAATACTATAAGGTTGTCAGAAGATTGACTTCCTCTCGTTCTCCTTCCCTAACCCTAGGCAGCTAGGGCAAGTTCTTCCCTCTCGGCTTCATTGGCAAGCCCGTGGATTTGCCTCCCCACTGCCTACAGCTCCGGCGGCGGGTGGTGGGGAGGGGAATCCCGGTGCCTCCGCTCTGGTTAGTAGTTTAGGTTAGAGTTTTTAGGTACTCGCAGGCGCGGCACTAGGGCGGATGGCGCTTCTTCTTCAAGTTTGTCTTCCAGGCTTCGATCCTCCTCGAGTTCATCCGTCTGGACGTAATCGACGGAGCTCCGGCGTAGATTCTTTTCGTTTCCTTGGGATGGTGAGGTTAGGATTTCTCGTCATGTGGCGAGATTTGGCATCGATTGCTTCAGATTTATGCAAGAGGGTTCAACGGCGATGACTGCGGCTCCAGGGTTTTGGTCCTTAGGGGCACATGCACGAAGACTTCCTGGCTGAAATCGACAAGGTCAAGCCGGCTCCAATAAGGGGGCAACGATAGCGGCGCGTCGGTGGCTCATTCTGGTGGCAGTAGTGGTCGTTCGGTGGTCACACGATCTCGATGTAATTATTATTATGTTTGAGATGCTTAGTACTGCCGGTGAACTTTTATAATAGATATGATGCTTCCGCAAAAAAAAAAGTTGTCAGAGGAAACTCTATACCGTGTACTAAAACCAAAAGTTTCAGCCTTTAAAGTGTGCAACTTTTAAAACATGCAATCTTGAAAGTTTGCAATATGAAAACATGATTTAGTTTTTCATTGAACAAATAGAGTGAGGTGGAGATGACAATGATTCTATGTTTATCCAAAGACTTGGAGAGATGATTGGGATTTTAAAAACCACAATGTACTTTGAAATAGAAAACCTCGTGGAAGAAAGTATATGTTTGGATGTTAAAAGGTGTAAGAAGCATCCATTTGAACTGAAATTTCTATATAATCTTGATTGACTCAACAATGAAGAACTTGCATCGTTACCTTGTTGAAGCCATTTACTACATGCGAATGTTTAGGCCATCGTTGGCTGGCCCTGGCACCAAGGATGAAAATCTTGGGTACCAGACATGGTACCCGAGATGCAGACAAGAAAATCTTGGCACCCAGGATGAAAATCTTGTCATGCGAGTCTCCAGCCAGACATGGTGATGGCGGTGCTAGCGCTTTATCACTTCCTAAAGACAATTTTGTGGAATAAGTTGACTTAGTCATAAGCGTGAAAAGATAAGGTAAGAAGGAGCATGTTAAAACTACTCCCTTTTCATATGGTGAATGATTCTGCCATAGTTTTCTATGTTTTGTATTCTACATGTTGGTGATTTTTGCTACATTTTCTTGCATCAACTTTAAAAAAAATATGGATGTGTGCATCTGAGTATGTAGAGGCCGGGAGGTTTACTTGAAAAATCTAGTTGTTTGCAGAAACTTGTATGTATTCGAAGTATGTAAGCATATGACTAATTAGCAGGCCAAAATGAAAATGGTAAGTTAGGCAACGTTTCAACTTCGAAACATGCATGGAATATTTTTATGCAAAACTAAAGTGAAAAATTATGTTCAACAAAACAATTATCTGAACATGTTTGCATAAATACCAAAGGCAATGGACAATTAATTAATCGAATTGAGCATAGGTACATAATGAAGTCCTTTCTGTCCCCAAGCCATAGGCTCACATCTATTACGAGATTGCATATATATAGTTGGCCTTTCCTGGATATATTTTTTGAACAATCACTGGGTGGGTGGGAGTTCCCCACCTGAATATATTTACCACCTGAACATTGCAGGTACCATGTTACAATAGAGAGGAGAGGTGCAACTGCAAGATATGGCGGTGTCCTTTTGAGAGATGTCATTTAATCTAAAAATCCAAAGCAAAAAGTCTAGAACAATGTTTCTAATGGTGCTTCTGGAGCTATGTGACTACGCTCGGAATGAAGTGGTGTTCCTTAAGTCCCAAATCTTCCATAGAATAGTGAGAGCGACCATTGGCCAAATGCTGGGGTCGAGGCCCGAACGAGAAGGCACATCCCAAATGAGTTACATGGATGGAGGGGCAGCAAGGCCAAAATCAAGCCACACTTGTGAAGCTTCCGGACAATGGAGCACAATATTCTTGGCATCTTTCATGAGGGCATCACACCTAGGACAAGCTGCTGAAGAAACAATTCACTCGTGCAACAGGTTTGCCTTGGAGTTTAAACGATCCCTCAAAATGAGCCAAGCGAAGATCTTTACTTTTATGGGGTCATTAGAGGACCAAATGTAGTCGGAGTTGCACTCGACTGGTCAGTGATGATTGTGTAGGTGTTGTGAGCGGAGAAGGGCAGTCCATGAAGTAAAGAGTGTTCATCATTGGGTTCACTTCAGGGGAAATCCCGCAACAAAGACAAAACGGTATTTCCTGATAATTATAAATGTGAATGCATGTTTAATCCTCATAATATATTCATAAGATATATCTGATATGTAGTGTATCCATTTAGAAGTAAATAATAATAGCCCCGCAAAAAAAAGGCGCCCATGTGCAAGAACAATGGATTAGCCTACACAATACCCTAACTTGCGTACCATGACTATTGACCAATAGGTTGCTGAGATTCCTTGGTCAAACTAAGAGGCTAAGCTTCCAATTATATATAGACATATAACTACTGATTGCATTCATGCACTTATATTTTAAGATATATACTACTCCCTTCGTTCCTAAATATTTATCTTTTAGAGATTTCAAATGGACTACCACATACGGATGTATATAGACATATTTTAGAATGTAGATTCACTCATTTTGCTCTGTATGTAGTCACTTATTGAAATCTCTAGAAAGACAAATATTTAGGAACGGATGGAGTATTTAAGTAAAGTATGTGGCTGTGCATGCATGCATGCGTCGATTAGTTGGAGAGAATTTGGGAAAAGGGAATCTTGGCTTCATTCACAGAATGACCATCATTTGTCACTTTGCAATCCATTTGAACAATAAGCTTCCAGTGAAGTGCATCAAGTGTTGTATACTTGAAGTGCATCAATTAATCTAAAAAAAGTGCATCAATCCGTTTGCATCAAGGGTTTCATCAGAGAATGGCCATTGCTTGTGGAGTACTTTATAAATAAAGCAAACCACCAAGGCCACAAAGCTGCTAACCTTGGTACAAACATGTTATCCTTTTTATATAGCTGATCTAAACTATTCTCTAATACTACAATTCAAACTAAATTAATTAGCAACTAACACTCTTGTGCCACTTTAAGCCCCACTTAGATAGAATATTGCAAACACAATAATAGGAGAAACAGAATATTACTATAGAATGATTCCTCTATAGGATGTAATGTCTTGTGGGTTCCTGTAGAAATTGAAAATGCAATTATTACAGAGTAATTGTTTAGATGCTTGGGTATCCCCAGGCCTGAAGCTGCAAGACATTTCTAAGCTTTACATAAAAAGCTGGGCACCATTGCCTATTTCCTATTAAAAAATGTTTAGATGCTCTACAGGAAACGGCAATAAAATGTTTCTCTAACTGAAATTTAAAAAGGGGGAAAGGATTACCCTCTTACTTTTTAACTTGTCAAAGTGATTTAACACGAGCTTTGAACTCATGTTCTATAATCTCCTCCAAAGAAAAGGAAATTTGTATGTAGGATAATAATGGTGCATACATACAACCCAACAGGATTATGAACAAATTCTCATGTAATTTCAATTGTAAAATATTATTATATTTTTCTTCAGACGAGCCCTTTATGCATTTAATCCTGTCAATTAAGTAAGTAGTTGGCCGTGAGATTGCCAAGTGTGATCATCAAAAGCTTGCAAGTTAATGTGGTGCATGACACGTACGTAAAAACTGATTGACTTACTGGATCGACTAGGAGTAGATCAGTGGGATATTGTCTGTATTCGGGTGTTTACCTTAGCGTTCCGGCCATTGCTGGTTCGTCGATGGAGGACTGCGCACGGGCAGCGACGGTCGGTGTAGAGGTCGACGGTGAAGTGCATGAGTGGCAGCGGTGGAGCTTCCCCATCGCTTCAGTGCCTCCCTCTGGATCGGATAGGGTTAGGAGTGGGGAACAGTGGCGGTGACGAACCTCGTACCCCGTGCCCCTGGTCCCCACCTCCTCTTTATAGCACTGCGCGACAGGGGCCCACCAGCCTTGCTTGGGCTGGACGCCCCCGATCAGGGCGTGGGTCAAGGGCCCAATGAGCCGTTGGGCCCATTGGTGGAGAGATCAACCTAACATTCTCCCCCTTGATCTCATCATTATACTTTTAACTTTATACTTTGAAATAACTCTTTTCAAAGTACTTGTTCCATCACAGATTTGCATGTAGAGCATGTCTCAACATCACGGTTCATTCCCGATAGAATCAACACCTACAACACACTCCTCTGTTTTGAAACAGATTCTTTAACCTTGGGCCCTTTTATTGTCCGGAAATCTTAGACTATACCATAAAACCCATGTCGACTGTGTGTTCACCGAACACACTGGGCGGCAAGCCTTTAATAAGCAGATCTGCAAACACTTGTCTATTGCTTTTATGCTTCAAGCATTTCTACATGATTCCGGACTTTCTCCTTTACAACACATAACTCTGTGTCAGTGTGTTTGGCATCAACACTTGACTCGTTGTCATAGGAGCGAAAAACTTAAAATGGTTATCGCTGTTGTCAACCATTATCAATTCCGGGTACTTGTTTCTTTAACCTTTTTTGCCTGTCCCTCAGCCTCATATCATGTTGTACATTATCTTTACATCATATTAATGATAATTGATTCATTCTTTAGAGTTTTTCCACACAAAAACTCCAAGTGTGAAAGTCAGCGACAATTGTGGATTTCGCTGTATATTTCACGAGTCCTGTCTTTGTACTCACAATCTTTTGAGAGCACTTATTTCTTTCAGCATGAGGCCGATATCCTTGACTCCATTCCAGTGATCTATATCTGGACTGGACATTACCAAAACAACCCAGTTACGTGAACTGTGTCACTGTAATGTTATACTTTTGCATTCATTAAGCTTCCAACAGCTGAAGCATATGGTACCATATTCATTTGGTCTATTTCGTATTGACTTTTGGAACACTAAAGTTCCCAAAATCATTACCCTTTACTATAAGAACAGGCGTAGGTTTTCTCGCATGCACACTTTGGAAACTTTCCTTAGCATGCCCATGCGACACACCTAATACCCCTTTTATTCTTTTCTCGGTGAATCTTGATCCTTATAACGAGAGACATTCTTTTAAACTTTGAGGACAAGAACTTCTTTTCCTCCTGCAGTCGAATTAACATCACTACTAACAAGCAGAATGTTATCCGCATGTACAAGATATAGGAAATGAAATTCCCATTCTATAACTTTATACAAACACAATTGTTCTCTCATTTTCTTTAACCCAAAACAACATTTGATTGCTTTAGTCCATAAAAGACTTCTTTAGTCAGTATCCCCTGTGTTCTTTACTTTCATCTGATGTAACTCAGATCATGATGTGCTACCAACACTCATTGTAATCTATTCAGTGTAAAATGCGCTACAAACCTTTCGATTTTAGTCGTGTTTTACACCTTTACATATTTCCTTTGGAGTCACATTGTCCTTGTAGACTCTTTACAGCCTACTGTTTTGGCTCCATTGGAAATTACTCATGAGTCCCGAACATCGTCAGAATTCACCAATTTCATTTCATCTCACATAGTCTCTTATCATTTAGATAAGCAGACACTTCTCAAAACTCGATTGAGCGCTTTAAATGAGGTGGGATCAACCTCCATTTGAATTTCACTAACATAGACTTTATAGTAATCAGAAGTATCTGATTTTCTCATTCCTTGAGACCATCTGTGTCTCAGGTACTGGCACATCTTTCATATGGGGATGTTGTTGCTCTGTCATTGCCAAGAGGCAAATTAATTGTAGTCTTTCACTTCCAAGAGGCAATAGGTTTTACAGGGACCTCCTGTTTAATCATTCCTCCTTTATAGAGCTAACAACGGGTGTTGTATAGGTCATACAACATGCTCCCCCAGATACAATCTATTTGAGTCTTAGGTATCTTCATACCATGCTCCCCTAGATTACTCCATCTTCACAAAGAATGGCGTATCTTTAAACTTTATTATTTGGGTTTATTCTGTTAAAATTTTCTTCTTTATGGCACTTTAAGCACTGTCTTAGTATTCCTTAGTCTGCTTTCGGAACTGTAAAAGATCCAGGAATACATCTATTTCTTTTCTTTAGGGGTATTATTATGATCGTCGTACTCCCCCAAATGATCACATTCTTCATTAATGGATATCTCATATTTCTTTCTCCCCCTCGAAATGTGGCAAGAACTTTTCTGCCACAATTTCGAAAAACCATTCACAACTCTTGTGAATTGAGGAAACTTCGAGTATCTACTTCATGTATCTGATTACTTCATATGTAATGAAGTTATCTGTTAACGATATGGGAGTACTTTTTCCTTATTCCTCATTCCATTGCGGAAACTCAAAATAGTTCTTTATCATTAGTACTTTTGCAAGTCACATGTAACACCCTGAGAATCATGCTACAGTAACTCCCTGTGATTAAGCTAATCATGTTGCTAAACAGGGCTTGATCACATTTGAATCACCTTCCTTTTCAAACTCCTAGTTCAAACTTCAAATATAATTAAAGTGAAAATAAAAGTTTTCAAAAATTTAAACAAAAATGTTCGGTGGGTGTCAAATAATACGCTGGTAATTATGGTGGAGAAAACACATTTTTATAAAATACCTAAATACTTTTAAATGAAATAAAACAGAAAAGAAAATAAACAAATAAAAAGAAAACAGAAAACAGAACAGACAGAGAATTTTTTTTATAAAATACCTAAATACTTTTAAATGAAATAAAACAGAAAAGAAAATAAACAAATAAAAAGAAAACAGAAAACAGAACAGACAGAGAAAAAAAAAAGAAAAAAGAGAGAAGGCCCTTTCCCCCCACTGGACCCGTGGCCCAAACTGGGCCGCCACCCCCGACCCCCCGGCCCAGCCCACCTCTCCCCCCTCGCCCCCTTCCCTGTTCCCCCGACCGGGGTCGAACAGTGGCCGTCCCCGCCGCACCCCCTCGCCGGCGACGGGGAGGATAAGGGCGCCAGCACCCCTGCCTCCTCGGGCCTCTCTCCCACTCACCCCCGCTCTCCCTCTCGGCCTCTGCGCCTTCCCCCCCGCCAGATCCACCTCCCTCTCCCCTTCGATCCCCCACTGCCCGCGCGTGCTCGCCGCCGTTCACCGTCGTACTCGCGGCCACCGTGCCCCGATTGCCCCGACGACGTGCCCGGACGACTCCCCGCCGTCGACTACGTCGACTACGCCATCGGGAACGAGCCGAGCGCCTCTGCACCGACCTCCCCGAGCTCGTCTTCAACCTTCGGCTGCCGTCGTTCGTCGCCGATTCCGGCTACCCCGCGCCCTCCCCGAGCTCACTGCCAATCCCTACGGCTCCGCTGTGAGCTCCCGCTTCTCCTCCCCCTCTCCGTTAGCTCGCCCTCGTTCCCTAGCTGCTCCCCCACGCGCGCCCGAACGCCGCGCCGCGGAGCTCGCCGCCGGCGGGTCTCCGGTGACATTTTGGTCACGGGCTCAAGCCCGTTGCACTCCCCACCGTACGTAGACCCCCCCCCCAGCCCCTCCGCTTGCTCGATAGCCCGCCGTAGCCGCGTTTCCGTCGGGCACCCGTAGCACCTCGCCGCCGGCGAGCTCGTAGCGCTCGCCCCCGCCCGTTCCAGCCCCTCCGGCCACCACCGTTGGACGCGCGGCGCCGAGCCGCGTCGAACGCGCCCAGCCACGCCCCCGCAAACCCCCTGTGCGTGAAACCCGCACCCCTCCCGAGCCGCGCCGCCGCGTTTGGCTCGCCGGAGTTGCTCCGGCCGCCGTACTGACCTGACGCTGACGTGGCTGGCCTGGGGCCACCCCAGTGCCCCTGCCAGTGGGCCCCGTGGGCCCCGTTGACTGGGTCAACGTGCTGACTGGGCAGGCCCAGTCACTGACGTGCGGGCCCCGCCGCAAAAATAAAAAAAAAGAAAAAAAAAAGAAAAAATGTTTTATAAATAAAAATAATTAGATTAACTAATCACTCACTGACATATGGGGCCCACCCCTCTAATTAGACTGTTAGTTTAGTTTAAACAAATATTAGACTAACAGAGGCTGACATGTGGGTCCCACTGGACCCACCTGTCTGGTTTGACTGGTCAGCCGACCTGCTGACCTGCTGACGTCAGCATTGCCTCATGCTGACATCATAATTCATTTTTGCTTAATTTAAATAATTCCAGAAATTCAAATAAACTTTGAAAATTCATATCTTTTAAACCGTAACTCGGATGAAAATGTTTTCTATATGAAAGTTGCTCAGAACGATGAGACGAATCCAAATACGCAGTCCGTTCGTCCACCACACCTCCCTAACCTATCGAACTAGCAACTTTCCCCCTCCGGTCCGTCTGTCCGAAAACGCGAAACATCGGGAATACCTCCCGGATGTTCCCCCCCTTCACCGGTACCACCTACTGTCGCGTTAGGACACCCCTAGCACCGCTCATTGTCATGCCACGCATCGTCATGCTTATGTTTGCATTGTATTTACTGTTTCTTCCCCCTCTTCTCTCCGGTAGACTACGAGACCGACACTGCTGCTGCCCAGTTCGACTACGGAGTCGACGACCCCTCCTACTTGCCAGAGCAACCAGGCAAGCCCCCCCTTGATCACCAGATATCGCCTATTCTTCTCTATACTGCTTGCATTAGAGTAGTGTAGCATGTTACTGCTTTTCGATATCCTATCCTGATGCATAGCCTATCCTTGCTACTACTGTTGATACCTTTACCTGCAATCCTACATGCTTAGTATAGGATGCTAGTTTTCCATCAGTGGCCCTACATTCTTGTCCGTCTGCTGTGCTTAGTTAGGTGGGGCTGCAACGTGTTGATCTTACGAGGCCGGGCATGACCCAGGAAAGTGTGTCCGGCCAAATGGGATCGAGCGTGTTGGGTTATGTGGTGCACCCCTGCAGGGAAGTTTATCTATTCGAATAGCCGTGTCCCTCGGTAAAAGGATGACCCGGAGTTGTACCTTGACCTTATGACAACTAGAACTGGATACTGAATAAAATACACCCTTCCAAGTGCCAGATACAACCCGGTGATCGCTCTCTAACAGGGCGACGAGGAGGGGATCGCCGGGTAGGATTATGCTATGCGATGCTACTTGGAGGACTTCAATCTACTCTCTTCTACATGCTGCAGGATGGAGATGACCAGAAGCGTAGTCTTCGACAGGACTAGCTATCCCCCTTTTATTCTGGCATTCTGCAGTTCAGTCCATTGATATGCCCCTTTACACATATAACCATGCATATGTAGTGTAGCTCCTTGCTTGCGAGTACTTTGGATGAGTACTCACGGTTGCTTCTCTCCCTCTTTCCCCCTTTCCTATCTATCTGGTTGTCGCAACCAGATGTTGGAGTCCACGAGCCAGACGCCACCGTCGACGACGACACCTACGACACTGGAGGTGCCTATTACTACGTGCAGGCCGCTGACGACGACCAGGAGTAGTTAGGAGGTCCCAGGCAGGAGGCCTTGCCTCTTCGATCGTTGCTACTTTTGTGCTAGCCTTCTTAAGGCAACTTGTTTAACTTATGTCTGTACTCAGATATTGTTGCTTCCGCTGACTCGTCTGTGATCGAGCACTTGTATTCGAGCCCTCGAGGCCCCTGGCTTGTATTATGATGCTTGTATGACTTATTTATGTTTTAGAGTTGTGTTGTGATATCTTCCCGTGAGTCCCTGATCTTGGTCGTACACATTTGCGTGCATGATTAGTGTACGGTCAAATCGGGGACGTCACATCACACTTGCATATCATTCTTATCTTTAGGTTCGTCTGTAACTTTTATTCTCTTTGGATGACCGTTGCACATAAGGTGTACGGTCGATACTAGGAAAGCATAATAGCTACTCCATACTTTCTCCCAGAGTGGGACACATTAAACGCACATGAGTCATCATATCTTTCTCCTGTCACACAGGATAAGTCTTAGCCAAAATTTCTCCTGACGTATAGGATTTTTGACATAATACTATGTCAACTTTACCCAGTTACGCTGGTATTTTCTCAGGCTTTCCCCGCCATGCGGGTTTTATCATAATCCTCTTTTCCCGCTATGCGGGTAATTCCCTGTAAGGAACATAAATGCCAGAATTGGCTCTTTTGACTGCATATGCAATCATGAAATTCAGGAATAAATCCGAACGCTCTTTGACACACATGCTTAATCCGACGTTGGTCAAATTAAACACGCATGTTGCTTGTTTCATCTCAAAAAGTGTTGACTGAAAAATCTTCTTCCTATAGAATACATGAAAGACATTCGTCAACCAAGACTCTCAATGATCTATTTGTTTTCTTTTCTTGGATTAATATCCAAGAATTCTTTTCTTTTGAAGCCATTCTTTAGAGAGAACATACTCCCTCACGTTATGACCTTTCTTGGTCATCTTTCGGGTAACAAGTACCTAGCCATTCGCTTTCACGAATGAAAGCATGGAAAACTTTTAGTTTGAGAAAACTTAGCCAATAATCAACAATAATGAGCATAAAAAATAACCCTACGTTGGTCTGGTTAAAAAAATATGCACATTAAACTTTTTAAAACTTTCTTTATACTCTAAATCACCGTTGTGGTAGAATTAGAATAAAACTCGTTCTTCTACATTAATTCCATATCACCGTTGGGCGGAAATGGAAATAATGCATATAACTCATAAACAATGTGATGATAGTATTTCTATTAAACAACTTTGCTAAGAAATAATCATCATCATCAACTTTATTGCAGCGGAAACAAGAAATATGCATTTCTCTAGTTCATCTTTAACTGTTCTCTGAAAATTGATCACTTTGACACAAAATTTATCAGAGTTTAAGCTTTGAACATTAGACTCATAGAATTATAGTATTGTTATCATCAACGTTAGTCAGAAAATAACAATACCATATTTTAACTTTAAAACAAATATCTTTCTTTTGTCATAGCGGAAACTATATGCATCTTATTTCACCTGGATCTTATTTCACCCACAGGGGAAAAACAATGCTAAGAACAGTTCTTCCAATTAAATTTTCCCGTTGGTTCCAATTTAATTGGAGGATCAAACTTTTACTTTGCAGCGGAAACTTTACAATATTCTATTCAAAAACAATTTTATTTTTCTTTTAAAAGAGCACTTTTCTTTATTTTGCAGCGGAAAACATGAATAAAAAATTCATGGACTTTATATTCTTTATAGAACTTTTATTTGACCGAATAAACAAAATCATGAACTTTTTAATTTTCTTTATAAAATTCATGAACTTTTCTTTTTCTGAAAATTTTCTATTTGCATTTTCAGAAACTTTTTCTGTCACTTTTCTATTTTCTAGACAAAATTTTCGTTGGAAAAAATTGCATAGGAAAGCTATTTAAAATCTGCCCAGAAACTGGACAAAATCTGCAGCAGCAACGGCGTGCGGCTAAGGCCTCGGCCCAGCGCGCGGCCCAGCCGGCCTGGACCCGCCTATACTTTCGGCCCAAGAAGCCCGCTGTGCACTAGGGTTTTGATCCTGGCCGTTCACCGCGATCCGACGGCCGCGCGCGCGATGCGATCGAACGAAACAACCAACCGCGCCGCTCGGGACGAACCCTAGGCCATTCTTTCCCTCTCGCGCCGCTCTTCTCTCGCTCCCGAAATGAGCCGTTGCGCTCGACGCCGGCCACTCGGTCACCGTGCCGCGCCGGTCGCCGGCGACGGTGACGCACCACCGCGCCGTGCTGCGCCGCTCGAGCTCCCTTCCTTCCTTTTCTTTCTCCATCTCTTTCTTCCTCCGCCTCCTGCGACAGAGAAAAAGAGAGAGACACCGAGGGCCCCGTCGGCCGCCGGCGACGGCGTCGCCACGGCAGCGCGCGAGCACCCATTCTCCACTTTCCCCTTCCCCTTTTCTTCCTTTGATAGAGAGAAAGATGCGAGGCCGAGGCCACCTCTGCTCCCTTGTAGCGCCCGACGGTGTGGAGTGGCGGCGCCGTTGCCGATCCCTTCGCCGGTGGTGCGTTCCCCTTGGGGTGAGCGCGCCGCCGTCAAGCGGTTGGGCCGCGGTGCCTCCCTCTCTCTTTTTTTTGTCTTTTTTCTTTTCTTTGCCGGCATAACGTTGAGCTAGCTCCGGTTGTTCTTCGTCCGACGCCTCGGCTTGCCGATGCGCGTCCGAATCGAGAGGAATGACGCGGCCGTTGCGGCGGCGCAACTTTTCCGACGAGGAGTTCTTTTCTCTCTATCTGCTTCGATCCGAGATCGAAATCGTATCTGTGTTCGTTTTCTTTTCTCTTTTGATTCGTTTCCGAATCTTTCTTTCCCAACTTGATGTACTCACTAGACTGGCTCTTAGATACCATTGATTGACTTACTGGATCGACTAGGAGTAGATCAGTGGGATATTGTCTGTATTCGGGTGTTTACCTTAGCGTTCCGGCCATTGCTGGTTCGTCGATGGAGGACTGCGCACGGGCAGCGACGGTCGGTGTAGAGGTCGACGGTGAAGTGCATGAGTGGCAGCGGTGGAGCTTCCCATCGCTTCAGTGCCTCCCTCTGGATCGGATAGGGTTAGGAGTGGGGAACAGTGGCGGTGACGAACCTCGTACCCCGTGCCCCTGGTCCCCACCTCCTCTTTATAGCACTGCGCGACAGGGCCCACCAGCCTTGCTTGGGCTGGACGCCCCCGATCAGGGCGTGGGTCAAGGGCCCAATGAGCCGTTGGGCCCATTGGTGGAGAGATCAACCTAACATAAAACCTCCTTCAACTTCACGAAGTGTCTGGACAGTTAATTTTGTGAGGATAATCTACCTGCTACGGATCAGTTGCTAACTTGGAATGAACAGATAAATTTACAATAATCCGTTATCTGTGATATATTCTAATCAGTTTTGTCTAGCTGAACCTCGCATATTGACCAGATTCCTGTAAGAGCATTTGTGCATCGAAGCGAGCGCGCTAGATAGCGTAAGAGGCACTTCAGCCAACAATGCAAGTAAGAGAAATAATCAGGTACTTCAGTCAACAATGCAACAAGGTTGTCTAAGTTAATCAAGGAGGACGGCATGTGACAGGAACTTATCCAAAATAAATACTTGGGAGATCCAAGAGTCTTAGGTAGAGTGGAATCAGGGAGTCTAATTTGTGGCCCGGCCTGATGAATGTAAAACGGGATTTTTTACGGCTTGGGATGTTTAACAACAAAGATGGCTCTCAAGTGAGATTCTGGGAGGATTATTTGGTTTGGAAACACATAGCTCACCAAAAAATATCTACGCCTTTACACATTAGTGAGGGTAAAAAATATCTAGATTTGTGCTGGTTGTGGCTTGTTTTTTATTTTTGAGTACTATGTTGGTGTTAGAGATTGATGGTCTTGAACTTTAATGAAATATGGTTGTGTGCATCGTAATGATGCAGAGGCCATCGGGGTGCTACAAGACTGGCACTAGTGCTGCAAGCCGTCATGAACTGCCAAAATGGGGACACCACCGACGCTTAAAAGGGGCAGCGTCGGTGTTGCAAAGTACCGTCGCCGATGCGGTAACCGAGGATGCTACAAAGATTGTTAGTGTTGCTGCAACCTATCACTGCGCTACTACAAGGGGAGGGGGTGGCGATGATGCAATGAAGTTCCTCGGCACCAACAACACTCACGGCGGTGGCAGCTACACCCAAGAGTACACACGCAAGCAAGCTAGGGGGGATTAGATCGGGTGGCGAGGTCTAGGGCAAGCACTACCCTAATTTTTAACACATATGGAGCGCCATAGGAAAGATACTACCGAAAACATGACTAATCTTGTGGGCAAAAAACGACGAGAAGTCGTTAGGAATAGTATGTGTGTATATAAAAAAAATTATACACATGGCAAACTAAATGAGTCTTAAGAACACGCCGACCATTAGATGATTCTGTTTTAGTTGATATTGATATATCATCATGTCAACACGATAGGGAAAAAATTGGTGGAGACCGTACGCAGATCTCCTCTTGTGTGTGCCCTCTACGATCTACCGCCACCTGTCAAGCTAGAGCATCCCATGTAATCCTTTCGCCACATGCATCGCTCCTTCCCTCGGCTCCTTTTCGCTTCTCGGCGTGTTCCGCTCGATCTTAGAAATGTGTCGAGGTCGTGCAGAACGTGCCAAGAAGCCATCGCGCGAGTCATGAACACGGGTGAGTGTCAGACACCTGTCACTTCGGTTAGACAGGTGTCGGCAGATCGCAGAGAGTGCACACGAGGAGATTTTGTTAGTCTTTGATGGAATTTAGTCTATTTTGGGTAGCCCAATAACTATTTCAGAAATTTCTAATAAATCCTAGAGGCCCATTTAACCCAATTGTGCAAGGCAAGGGATACTACTAAAGTTTAGTCCCACATTGCTAGTTTAGTGGGAGTTGGACCTTCTTATAAGGGAGGTTCTCTTGCGCCTATAAAAGGGAGGTCGCTCCTCTCAGAGAGACGCACCAGAACTCATTCTTCCTCTCGCCACCGGTTCCTGAACACTGCGCTCTGCGCGACTACTGACTTCTTCGTCACGGACACCCCGGACCCCGACGTCGACAACCTCCTCCACGACATGGCTAACGAGGACACCGACCCCAAGTCCAGTGCTACTGTTGCAGCTGATGTCCCGTACGTGTTCTTGTTTTTCCTGTTAGAGGTTCTGCCACAGTTCCTTGTTCTAGTCCTTGCCCTACACATGATAGGTTCTACTTCATATATGCTACTTGGTCTACTATCTACTCTAGAGATGTTCGGTTCTAGTTTATATTTGCAGATGTTATCTACCTTCTCTTTGTCAGATCGCATGACTTGATTTATCTCTGCTACTTTAGTCATGCTTTATCTAGTATTTCCGTTAATAAAATCATATGGTAAATTGCTCATATTTCCAACAATCCAAAAACTTATTATAGGCAATTTACCCCGAGTGGTTTTGCTGCTTCCATGAGACCTCCTATGTTTGAGGGTATCCACTATAAGAGGTGGCGCGTGAGAGCAGTCTTATGGTTTCAAACCATGAGTTGCTATGACGCCACTCTTGGCAAACCTGAAGGAGAGTTTGATGCTCAACAGGCACAAGCTTTTCAGAAAATGGATACTCTGTTTAAGGCTGCTCTCTTGAGTGTTCTTGGTGAGAACATAGTTGATGCTTATGCTTCAATTGATAATGGAAAAGATATGTGGGATGCACTCGAGGCCAAGTTTGGGGTCTCGGATGCTGGCACTCAGCTGTACATCATGAAGCAATTCTATGATTACAGGATGACTGAAGAGCGCTCCGTGGTTGAGCAAGCTCATGAGATACAGTCATTTGCTAGAGAACTTGAGCACTTCAGTTGTATGCTACTAGACAAGTTTGTTGCCGGAGGTATCATCACTAAGCTTCCTTCTTCGTGGAGGAACTTTGCTACCTTACTGAAACATAAGAGACAGGAGTTTTCCGTCCCGGATCTCATTGGCACTCTTGATGTGGAAGAAAATGTGAGAGCAAAGGATAC
The DNA here is from genome assembly GCF_018294505.1 of Triticum aestivum. Taxonomy (NCBI): domain Eukaryota; kingdom Viridiplantae; phylum Streptophyta; class Magnoliopsida; order Poales; family Poaceae; genus Triticum; species Triticum aestivum. The sequence goes on along the minus strand of NC_057814.1, from coordinate 422,819,064 downwards.
ATGTGCTCGAGGTATTGAGGGAGGATCTAGTGCCAATCTGGTGCAAATGGGTATTCAAGAAGAAGCTTAGGCCTGATGGTACTATTGAATAGTACAAGGCTCGGCTCGTGGCTAAGGGTTATACCCAAAAGGAAGGTGAAGACTTCTTTGATACTTACTCACCTATGGCTCGACTGAGCACTATTCGAGTTCTACTTTCACTAGCTGCCTCACATGGTCTTCTCGTTCATCAAATGGATGTTAAGACTGCTTTCCTAAATGGAGAGTTGGACGAGGAAATTTATATGGAACAACCAGATGGGTTTGTAATAGATAGTCAGGAAGGGAAAGTGTGCAAGTTGCTGAAGTCGTTGTATGGACTCAAGCAAGCACCCAAACAGTGGCATGAGAAGTTTGAAAGAACTTTAACAGCTGCAGGCTTTGTTGTAAACGAAGCTGACAAATGTGTGTACTATCGCCATGGTGGGGGCGAGGGAGTTATCCTTTGCTTGTATGTTGATGACATACTGATTTTCGGAACAAATCTGAATGTTATTAAGGAGGTCAAGGATTTTCTATCTCGCTGTTTTGAGATGAAGGATTTAGGAGTGGCTGATGTCATTCTGAACATCAAGTTGTTGAGAGACGATGATGGTGGGATTACATTGCTTCAATCTCATTATGTGGAAAAGATCTTGAGTCGCTTTGGCTATAGTGACTGCAAGCCCTCTCCAACACCATATGATGCGAGTGTGTTACTTCGAAAGAATCAAAGAATTGCTAGAGATCAATTGAAATATTCTCAGATTATTGGCTCGCTTATGTACTTAGCAAGTGCTACAAGGCCTGACATCTCTTTTGCTGTTAGCAAACTGAGTCGGTTTGTCTCAAAACCAGAAGATGTGCATTGGAAAGCTCTAGAGAGAGTTTTGCGTTATTTGAAAGGCACTGCAAATTATGGAATTCACTACACCGGGCATCCAAAGGTGCTTGAAGGGTATAGCGACTCAAACTGGATCTCAGATGCTGATGAGATAAAGGCCACGAGCGGATATGTATTCACTCATGGAGGTGGCGCTGTTTCTTGGAAGTCTTACAAGCAGACCATCTTAACCAGGCCAACAATGGAAGCAGAACTCACAGCACTAGATACAGCTACGGTCGAAGCAGATTGGCTTCGTCGGCTCTTGAATGACTTGCCGGTTGTTGAGAAACCTGTACCGGGTATCCTTATGAACTGCGACAATCAAACTGTGTTCACGAAAGTGAGCAGCTCAAAGGATAACATGAAGTCATCGAGACACGTTTAGAGAAGGTTAAAGTCTGTCAGGAAAATGAGAAACTCCGGAGTTATTGCATTGGATTATATCCAAACGTCTAAAAATCTGGCAGATACTTTTACTAAGGGTCTATCACGTAATGTGATAGATAATGCATCGAGGGAGATGGGTATGAGACCCACAATATGAGTTGTTCACAGTGGTAACCTATTCTTTGTGATCGGAGATCCCGTGAATTAGATATGGAAGACAAGCTGTTGGTCAACTGAGAGGAGAGTATCCTTACTATCAACAATACCACTCCATGAAGATGCAATACTCTCCTAATCTGCATGGCAGGTTGATGTATATCTTAATGTGTTCTAAGTGGCTCATTTAAGCAGAGATGTTGTCCTGCAGAACATCTTTTGAAGAACACACCTATATGAGTCTGATTGTCAAACGTCGCAATCTATGAGAGTAGGGTTCTCTTTAGTAAACTCATGAAAGGTCTCGGAGTATGACGCATAAGCTCCACCCGCGGGGAAGACCCACGGTAGCCACGTATCGGTCAAGGCTTTATGTGAAGCTAGATTCGCAGAAAACTTGCAGTTCAAGGCCCAGTCCACTGTTCAAGTTGCTTACTAGTGTAGCATAGAGTTCTAGGTGGAAGTTCAACTTAACAGTCTCCACTGCAGTACCGGTATATAAAACAGTGTTTTGGAACCAAAGGCAAATTTCTGTGTGCCTCTGGGATCTGGTGGGGGATTGCTGGAATTTCGTCTATTTTGGGCAGCCCAATAACTATTTCAGAAATTCCTAATAAATCCTAGAGGCCCACTTATCCCATTTGTGCAAGGCAAGGGATACTACTAAAGTTTAGTCCCACATTGCTAGTTTAGTGGGAGTTGGACCTCCTTATAAGGGAGGTTCTTTCCCCACTTGTATGAGCATGAGAACAAGAGGGACATCCACGCGTGCTCCTCCTCCGCCGCCCACCTCGCCTCGCCTCGCCTCGTCACGACGCGTCGCGGGTTGCGGGAATGAGCCGAGCCAATGTCTAAATTTTTGCCACGCACTACGGGTATACGAAAGGCCACTCGGGAGCTGGAAAGTTTTTGCTGTAGTGGATATTGAATACGAACGTTGCACCCTTCGGCTGCTGCCCGTTCGTTTCATCTCCCACGTTCCCTTCAGCTTCCGGCGCAGCCTCTCGCCTCCTTCTCTTGCGCCTATAAAAGGGAGGTCGCTCCTCTCAGAGAGACGCACCAGATCTCATTCTTCCTCTCGCCACCGGTTCCTGAACACTGTGCTGCTGCTACGATCTTCCTTATCCCGGCTTGCGGCGTGCACCGCAGGTCGGGACAGTAGGCCTCCGAAACCGCACCTCTTTGAGTCCTGTACGGGAGAAGGGTGATAAGGTTTTTGGGGAGCGCTCTGCGCGACTACTGACTTCTTCGTCACGGACACCCCGGACCCCGACGACGACTACTTCCCCGACGTCGACAACCTCCTCCACGACATGGCTACCGAGGACACCGACCCCAAGTCCAGTGCTACTGTTGCAGCTGCTATCCCGTACGTGTTCTTGTTTTTCCTGTTAGAGGTTCTGCCACAGTTCCTTGTTCTAGTCCTTGCCCTACACATGATAGGTTCTACTTCATATATGCTACTTGGTCTACTATCTACTCTAGAGATGTTCGGTTCTAGTTTATATTTGCAGATGTTATCTACCTTCTCTTTGTCAGATCGCATGACTTGATTTATCTCTGCTACTTTAGTCATGCTTTATCTAGTATTTCCGTTAATAAAATCATATGGTAAATTGCTCATATTTCCAACAATCCAAAAACCTTATTATAGGCAATTTACCCCGAGTGGTTTTGCTGCTTCCATGAGACCTCCTATGTTTGAGGGTATCCACTATAAGAGGTGGCGCGTGAGAGCAGTCTTATGGTTTCAAACCATGAGTTGCTATGACGCCACTCTTGGCAAACCTGAAGGAGAGCTTGATGCTCAACAGGCACAAGCTTTTCAGAAAATGGATACTCTGTTTAAGGCTGCTCTCTTGAGTGTTCTTGGTGAGAACATAGTTGATGCTTATGCTTCAATTGATAATGGAAAAGATATGTGGGATGCACTCGAGGCCAAGTTTGGGGTCTCGGATGCTGGCACTGAGCTGTACATCATGGAGCAATTCTATGATTACAGGATGACTGAAGACCGCTCCATGGTTGAGCAAGCTCATGAGATACAGTCATTTGCTAGAGAACTTGAGCACTTCAGTTGTATGCTACCGGACAAGTTTGTTGCCGGAGGTATCATCACTAAGCTTCCTCCTTCGTGGAGGAACTTTGCTACCTTACTGAAACATAAGAGACAGGAGTTTTCCGTCCCGGATCTCATTGGCACTCTTGATGTGGAAGAAAATGCGAGAGCAAAGGATACATGTGCTCGAGGTATTGAGGGAGGATCTAGGGCCAATCTGGTGCAAATGGGTATTCAAGAAGAAGGTTAGGCCTGATGGTACTATTGAAATGTACAAGGCTCGGCTCGTGGCTAAGGGTTATACCCAAAAGGAAGGTGAAGACTTCTTTGATACTTACTCACCTGTGGCTCGACTGACCACTATTCGAGTTCTACTTTCACTAGCTGCCTCACATGGTCTTCTCGTTCATCAAATGGATGTTAAGACTGCTTTCCTAAATGGAGAGTTGGACAAGGAAATTTATATGGAACAACCAGATGGGTTTGTAATAGATGGTCAGGAAGGGAAAGTGTGCAAGTTGCTGAAGTCGTTGTATGGACTCAAGCAAGCACCCAAACAGTGGCATGAGAAGTTTGAAAGAACTTTAACAGCTGCAGGCTTTGTTGTAAACGAAGCTGACAAATGTGTGTACTATCGCCATGGTGGGGGCGAGGGAGTTATCCTTTGCTTGTGTGTTGATGACATACTAATTTTCGGAACAAATCTGAATGTTATTAAGGAGGTCGCTGTTTTGAGATGAAGGATTTAGGAGTGGCTGATGTCATTCTGAACGTCAAGTTGTTGAGAGACGATGATGGTGGGATTACATTGCTTCAATCTCATTATGTGGAAAAGATCTTGAGTCGCTTTGGCTATAGTGACTGCAAGCCCTCTCCAACACCATATGATGCGAGTGTGTTACTTCGAAAGAGTCGAAGAATTGCTAGAGATCAATTGAAATATTCTCAGATTATTGGCTCGCTTATGTACTTAGCAAGTGCTACAAGGCCTGACATCTCTTTTGCTGTTAGCAAACTGAGTCGGTTTGTCTCAAAACCAGAAGATGTGCATTGGAAAGCTCTAGAGAGAGTTTTGCGTTATTTGAAAGGCACTGCAAATTATGGAATTCACTACACCGGGCACCCAAAGGTGCTTGAAGGGTATAGTGACTCAAACTGGATCTCAGATGCTGATGAGATAAAGGCCACGAGCGGATATGTATTCACTCATGGAGGTGGCGCTGTTTCTTGGAAGTCTTGCAAGCAGACCATCTTAACGAGGTCAACAATGGAAGCAAAACTCACAACACCAGATATAGCTACGGTCGAAGCAGACTGGCTTCGTCGGCTCTTGAATGACTTGCCGGTTGTTGAGAAACCTGTACCGGGTATCCTTATGAACTGCGACAATCAAACTGTGATCACGAAAGTGAGCAGCTCAAAGGATAACATGAAGTCATCGAGACACGTTCAGAGAAGGTTAAAGTCTGTCAGGAAAATGAGAAACTCCGGAGTTATTGCATTGGATTATATCCAAACGTCTAAAAATCTGGCAGATCCTTTACTAAGGGTCTATCACGTAATGTGATAGATAATGCATCAAGGGAGATGGGTATGAGACCCACAATATGAGTTGTTCACAGTGGTAACCTATTCTTTGTGATCGGAGATCCCGTGAATTAGATGTGGAACACAAGCTGTTGGTCAACTGAGAGGAGAGTATCCTTACTATCAACACTACCACTCCATGAAGATGCAATACTCTCCTAATCTGCATGGCAGGTTTATGTATATCTTAATATGTTCTAAGTGGCTCATTTAAGCAAAGATGTTGTCCTGCAGAACATCTTTTGAAGAACACACCTATATGAGTCTGATTGTCAAACGTCGCAATCTATGAGAGTAGGGTTCTCTTTAGTAAACTCATGAAAGGTCTCGGAGTATGACGCATAAGCTCCACCCGCGGGGAAGACCCACGGTAGCCACGTATCGGTCAAGGCTTTATGTGAAGCTAGATTCGCAGAAAACTTGCAGTTCAAGGCCCAGTCCACTGTTCAAGTTGCTTACTAGTGTAGCATAGAGTTCTAGGTGGAAGTTCAACTTAACAGTCTCCACTGCAGTACCGGTATATAAAACAGTGTTTTGGAACCAAAGGCAAATTTCTGTGTGCCTCTGGGATCTGGTGGGGGATTGCTAGAATTTAGTCTATTTTGGGCAGCCCAATAACTATTTCAGAAATTCCTAATAAATCCTAGAGGCCCACTTAGCCCATTTGTGCAAGGCAAGGGATACTACTAAAGTTTAGTCCCACATTGCTAGTTTAGTGGGAGTTGGACCTCCTTATAAGGGAGGTTCTTTCCCCACTTGTATGAGCATGAGAACAAGAGGGACATCCACACGCGCTCCTCCTCCGCCGCCCGCCTCGTCACGACGCGCCGCGGGTTGCGGGTTGAGAGACGCACCAGAACTCATTCTTCCTCTCGCCACCGGTTCCTGAACACTGTGCTGCTGCTACGATCTTCCTCATCCCGGCTTGCGGCGTGCACCGCAGGTCGGGACAGTAGGCCTCCGAAACCGCACCTCTTTGAGTCCTGTACGGGAGAAGGGTGATAAGGTTTTTGGGGAGCGCTCTGCGCGACTACTGACTTCTTCGTCACGGACACCCCGGACCCCGACGACGACTACTTCCCCAACGTCGACAACCTCCTCCACGACATGGCTACCGAGGACACCGACCCCAAGTCCAGTGCTACTGTTGCAGCTGTTGTCCCGTACGTGTTCTTGTTTTTCCTGTTAGAGGTTCTGTCACAGTTCCTTGTTCTAGTCCTTGCCCTACACATGATAGGTTCTACTTCATATATGCTACTTGGTCTACTGTCTACTCTAGAGATGTTCGGTTCTAGTTTATATTTGCAGATGTTATCTACCTTCTCTTTGTCAGATCGCATGACTTGATTTATCTCTGCTACTTTAGTCATGCTTTATCTAGTATTTCCGTTAATAAAATCATATGGTAAATTGCTCATATTTCCAACCGTCTCCTCCCCCTTTTTCCCCAAACAATATTAGTGCTCTTCTACTCAGAGAGGGTCACTCTCGATCGTTGTGCCGACGTTCCACGAATTGCTGGCTAGCTAGCTTGCCATCGTGCGTACGTAGGTACTCCTACATGCGTGACTACGACGCAGAGATGAGAGATAAATCACGAACCCCATGCGCAAGCGCGTACGTGGAAGTTTTCGTGTCTTAATTCATTTCTTCCTAGCTAGCTGTGCATGCAGTGACTGTGTCTCTACGTTGCTTTGATTCCCTATGTCACCTTGATCAATGTGCTGCACTGTAGTACATGTAGCACTTCAAATACGCCATCCCCCGGCCCGTATATATGTGATCTTTTACCCCGTGTGAGTTTCATGACGTACGCCTTCCTACATACGCTGTAATTAGCTGTAATTATATGGTCAATCATGATACGTAGAGATCCTAATTCCTATGCAGAAAACTTTATGTGACTTATATATAACCTCTAGAAAACGCATATAAAATCTCATAGTCGTACGTTAATTGTCATATACTACTATATATATAGATCCAGAAAGTAGTAGTACATCATACCGAAATGCTACACCTTTTGCGAATGAAATGCTACACCTTAACCATATATCCAGAAAGTTACCAGTTGTCTGACTGGACAGACAGTTGACAATGTGCTAGCTCGTTAAGAAACTTCAAGACGAGCTGCCACGCAAAGTCACTAATTAGTAACTCAGCTTTCAAATTCACCTAGGCTGAGATCTCTAATCGGGACGAGTAAAGTAACAAAAGTCATTCCCATAGCCAAGACAAGAGCGCAAGATTGGGCATTAATCTAAAGCGCAGCGCAATAAAGTAAGGCGATTTGCAGGGAATAGAAGAAGAATGGAGAGATTGGGATTTGGGGCGATGGAATTAGAGGTTTAATTCCCTTGTTCCCCTGACTCCCACGTGCAAAGTCCAAACTGGAGCACAGATAGTCTACCACTCTACCGCATAGTACTTCTTACAGACTAACCCTTGCTCACTTTGCTCTCTCCAACACATTTTTTTCCTTTGAGAGAAAACAAACACCAAGTCTAGATAATAGGCCTCGATAATTTTTTGTGGCAGGGGCGCATCTGCAAAAGATCACACAGGAATGATACATTAGTGTTCCAGATGGAGACACCAGATCGCTCCTTCTGAGGCCAGTTTTGGGGCAGGGTCCCCTAATCAAGGGACAATAGCCCCTTCTTTTCATTTAGTCCTTCCAAAACCGCCCCAAGACATGCCTGGTCCATATTACTACATGTGCATGGACGTTAGTTCTGTGATCCTATCAGTATGGTCAATGCTCTCGTAAAGAATTTAGCTACCTATATAGTATAGCACCAATGGCCAGCTCAAACCCATCCATGCACAGCCCAGGCAGTATATACAACATTTTATAGACCTAGGGTTTGTCTCTGGTGAGCATCTTGGACTGGCTAACCCTGCTGCCCCGCAGCTGCCCCTTCCCATATAACCCATGCACATCCTCTTCACTTCCCTTGCACCATCATCTTCCTCTTGTTTCTCTTGCTTCTCTCTCGCTCTCTCTATCCTTCGTTGGTTTGGGCACAAAAGGCAACAGGAGATTTTCCAAGGTTTGTGCTCTTCCTTTTGTTATATATTATTACCTCTATGCATGATGAGGAAGGTGGAAGGAGCTTCTGATTTGGTTTTGCTGATTGGTTCCACACACATGGTGTTTGCTTCTTCTTCTTCTCAGATCGATCTTAGGGCCGGCGAGGGAGAGAGCCAGCATGCATCCGAGTGGCGGCGCGCTGTCGGTGCCACCGGGCTTCCGGTTCCATCCGACGGACGAGGAGCTCCTCTACTACTACCTGAGGAAGAAGGTCGCCTATGAGGCCATAGATCTTGACGTCATCAGGGAGATCGACCTCAACAAGCTCGAGCCATGGGACCTCAAAGGTAGGTGACCAAGCCGGCCGAGGCATCCCGTATTCAGGCAGCTAATTGATAAACATTAACTCAATCGTGCTGACAAACTATATGCATGTGTCGTGTCATGTAATGGCAGATCGGTGCAGGATAGGCACGGGGCCGCAGAACGAGTGGTACTTCTTCAGCCACAAGGACAAGAAGTACCCGACGGGGACGAGGACGAACCGGGCCACCACGGCGGGGTTCTGGAAAGCGACGGGCCGCGACAAGGCCATCTTCCTCGGCAGCGGCTCCAGGAGGATCGGCATGAGGAAGACGCTGGTGTTCTACGTCGGGAGGGCTCCCCACGGCAAGAAGACCGACTGGATCATGCACGAGTACCGCCTAGACGAAGACAACGTCGAGGTCCAGGTAGGCAAAGCATTCATCAGACACGAACTGAAAGCAAGTCCCACAGATACCGGGCTGTCTTTTCTTACCAGTATAATTTGGTCCGAAATGCAGGAAGATGGCTGGGTGGTGTGTAGGGTTTTCACCAAGAAGAGCTACACGAGAGGCGTGAACCCGGCGGAGATGGCGGGGTACGACGACGACGAGCTCCTCCACCCTTTCCCGGTTCCATCTTCCACCGCCGGCGCAATGCAAATGATCACGGACCAGAAGCACATCATGCACAACCCCGGCCACCTCATGCAGCAGCAGCAGCAGCACTACGACTTCCCTTCCTTCGACGCGTCCATGCAGCTCCCGCAGCTCATGAGCGCCGAGCACGAGCAGCAGACGCTCTCCTCCTTCCTCCCCGGCGCACCGGCCGCCGTCGCCATGAGCTCGCACGAGCTCGAGTGCTCACAGAACCTGATGAAGCTCACGTCGAGCGGCGCCAACGGAATGCTCCACCACGGTGGCGGTGGCGGTGGAGGCGACCCCCGCTTCCCCGGCACGGATTGGTCCATCCTGGACAAGCTCCTCGCCTCGCACCAGAACCTGGACCAGCTCTTCCAGGGCAAGGTTGCCGCCGCAGCAGCGGCATCAATGGCACCTTATCAGCAGCAGCATCAGCAGCAACTCATGGAGCAGCTTGGAGGCAGCAGCACTTCATCCATGCAGAGGATGCCACTGCAGTACCTCGGCTGTGAGGCCGCCGACCTCCTCAGGTTCTCCAAGTAGCTAAATGGAGCTTTGCCTAGCTAGCTGCCATGCTATATAGTACTGTTGATCTGATCAGCTCCTGTTTTTCATGTTTTTGTTAAGACCTGGTTCATTTGATCGTCGATCTACCTTGGTACGGAATGCATCTAAATGTGTATAAAGGAAACTTTTGTATATGTGGCTTCGAGTTTGCCTTAATTTGCTTAACCTACAAAATTTGGAGCTAGTATTGTTTAGCTACACTATACCTATTAGAGCAGGTAGGGCAGTTAATTTGCTCCACTAAGGTTCTATATTCATTCAACAAATTAATGGCAAACTCGAAGTCACATTTACAAAGAAAAATCTAGCAATGCATACGGTGGTGTCTTTTGCGCTCTGTTGTGGAGCTAGCCTGGTTGGAGACGATGAGGATATAGTTTTGAAGTTTCAATTTGGCTGGACTTGCTTCGAAGGTTTGCTTGTTGGAGATATATGAGTGTGAAGAGAGAGTAGGGCCTTGGGGGCTGTTATATGCCCTGTACTGTGGGTACCTGTTCCCTTTCATAACTTCAGAGTATCTGGTTTCCATTTATTCCTTTGTTTACTAAAGATGATACTCCGCGGGTTGTTGCGGAAATTGCTTGCATTTATTTCAATCAGATTTGGTTGAATGAATAATTAGTATTTGAATTAACACATGAGAATTTGGAAGTAAAATACATACATTTTATTGTATTTAATTATTGTATAGTTTTAGAATATTTATTACATTTTTTAGTAAGAATATTTATAGCAGCATGCATGATGCATGTAAGGTAGGCCTTTTTCCATGCATAGTGGAATGATGAGTTGGCAATTGTATGTTGAGAGAACCCGTAAGAAAAATGCATGTTGAGAGAATTAGAGTTAGTGGGAATCAACTATTTAGGTATACATGATATAGGATTCAAGGGTGCTCATGAATGATTTGATTTATTTAGATCAAAAACATCAATGGATTGGTTTGAATGGTATCAAGCTGAGGTTTTAATTTGATTTTCAAATTACTAACTTGGGATCGAGTGGGAGAAAAAAGTTCAGGATTAGAACTAAGAACATTGGTTCGGTGGCTTTATGAGAAAAAAATATAAAACGATAATATACTTAGGGAAGACAAATAATTCAGTTTGGTCATCTGAATTTTGGATTGGAGTAAGGTGAAGAAAACGTATGATTTCTTGTTCTTTTTGTGAGGAAAGAGAATGTATAGTTTTGTTTACTATTCATGATGAGATGATCATATATGTTTGAGGCACATATCAATGGTTATCATATCCTATTAACTATGACAAAACCTTTGTCTTTGATTTCCCATTCTGTTCAAGCAATAAAAGGGGAGTATAAATCCAAATTCAAACATAAGGGTGAGTTTACAAGATCATTTGAAAACATAAGGTGAACAAAATTCAAATAACTAGGGAATAATTAACTCAATTCTTCATACAAAAATAAACTTTCTTCATGAGAAAGGGGTAAAATTGTTTTACTCGCCGTGGTAAACAGTTCTGCAATGGAATATATCGAGCTAGGCTTGTTAAGTTGGGCAATGGGATATATCGAGCTAGCCTTTTTAATTTCCGCAATGGATGGCGATGTTTTCCCCCCCTAATATTCCATGTTGCTGAAGGTGCCATATTTCAAATTATTGCTAGAACTCAACGTCAAAAAATATTGTAAAAAGGACTAAGGCCGTATATTAAGTATAACAAGTCTTTACAAACACATTCTTACACTAAAAACATTACATCCAATTCCTCAGGTGTGGCAAAATCTTCTTCATCCTGCATCTACTGTAAATATCAAGGCAAGATTACTATCGTAAATGTATCGGTTTCATGTGTCAAGCTTTTGATCTAGCAGGGTTTGTATCACGGAATGACACTAGATAAACTTTGGCCCTTTGTATTTTGGCTAGCCAAAATGAGTAGAGTAAGCTTTTTCTATTGAAATTTTGTCAAGCCCCAAACCGTTTCCTCTCCTAATCCTAGTGGGAGGCGATCCTCGGCGCACCACACTACCACTCCCCTCCTTTGGTAGGTCGCCGCCCCCCTCCTCCTCTATTGGCTCTGCAATAAAGACGTCTCTGGTGATGCATCATTTATAGTGGTGTTGCCATCTGCCGACGAATAATTATTCCTCGAGATATCCCATCTCGTCCGTGTTGCCTACGACAACATTGATGGTTCACGAGCATAGGTTTCTGTTGTCCATTCTAGATGGTGAGGCTAGGGTTTGTCGGCGGCGGCAGCTTCCCTTCATAGTTGGGTCCTCCGGCCTCATCGTTGTCACGTAGGTTCGGCCTCTGTACGCGGCGGGAGTGAGGCGTGCAAGATTATTTGGAGGTCAATCTCTTTGATCTACAGCTCTTCTTTTTTCGATAAAGGGCGACTTTATTATCTCAAAATGTAGCATCAACCGGATACAAAGCATTATGAGTAACACCCGGCCTCTGCATAATTAAGATGCACACAGCCAAATCCAGAAGTCTGACAAAAATTCATGAAAAAAAATCGATACATCGGCAACAGTAGAGTCCTTTAGACCGACTTCTTCTCCGGGGTGATGGTCCATGACCTCTATGACTTCCTGTCCACTATCAACAATGTTAGGCTAGCTCCGGTGTTCGAGTGGCTTGTGCCTGTGCACCGGGTCGTTCAAGGTGAAGAAGAGAGTCGCCCCCCAGGGACTTCAATTTAACTTGTTTAGTTTCTAGGGTTGTTTGTAGCGTCGGTTTGGTTAATAGATCTGAGTGTTTTCTCCCGAAAAGAATATTTTCTATTGATTCTTCTGTAAAATTATTGGTATTTTTATTTAATTTTTAGCTAATTATGTTATTACGGTAGGTTTTTATTACCGAAGTGATGAGGGTAAAAGAGGTGCCATAATTACACACACAAAATCTTGGTATGTCAGATATATGCATTTTACCTTCTCAACAAGAATTAGTTACTTTACACCCATGCTTATACAAGAGTTGGAACTTTGCCCTCCTAAATTGGGCAATTAGGTCACTTGTTACCTTTTCTTTCTTTCTTTCTTTCTTTCTTTCTTTCTTTCTTTCTTGTGTTACAACTTCAGAAAGGCCCCTTTGTGTTTCTGAACAGCCTGAGTCGGAATCTCGCTGCCACCATCCATTACTTGCACACTTGGCATGATCAGCTGTACACTGCAGGTCCAATTCAATTGAGCGGTGCTATGGGGACGATAAAGTTTGGACGACTTGTGCACGACGGTTAAATCCAGCCGAAGAATGTCGAGCACAGCCCAGCAGCGGCCGCTGGATCCGTCGATCGTGCAGTTATCGTCCAAACACTGTCGTGTGTGAAGCATTTTCGAATTCAATTTGAGCCCCTGCACGTAGACGGAGCTCTTCGCCGTGCGGTGCCTTTGTTTACTGAGACCAATGAATTTACCTATTTATGTAACAGTGTTAGAGTAAGAGAAAGCAACGCCAGATGCGTCACGCTTCCTCCTCCTCACCGTCTGAGTTAACTAATCGTCTCACCACGCACATCAAAGTCCCTGTTGATGAGTACATCAACATAAACATATACTACTATTGAAGCTACTTCTCTCTCTACTCTCACAGAAGAAACGGTAGCTGCCGCGTTGCAATGTCCAATGTGGTAGCATCAAGTCAGCAACCGTCCAGGCTCAAGCTCCGGTTAACCGGTGCAGAGTCAAATAAAGCGTTTGCAAACATGAAACATATCTATAGTGGTGGTAGCAATCAATCCACCAATTGTGTTGTTTCTTCACGTAAAGAACTACCATACATGTGGTCAATGTTGTAACAAAAGAATAACGGAAGTGGTTGTTGTTACAGTGTCGCGTGGACGGCTAAGCTTACAACAAAGCCTAGCAAGGCACCGACCGTGACCTGCGCTTCCGTGTGGCCGACGGACTCGCTCAGCCGGTTATACTCCTCTGTCAACTCAGTTAGCTCTGGCTCTGAGCTTTGGAGGGAGTTCCATCTCGGCGATCTGGTCGCATCCGTGCGCGTCGAGGAAGGCGCGGCGTTTGAACACTGCGACATAGATGCGTCCCGAGGAACGGAGACAAGCTCCGTGGCCATCTCGCGGTTTGCAGGGAGGGGTTCAGAGGTGGAATTCACCTGGCCACCACCGTCCTCCTGAACTTGAGTCGTCGTATGCTCCCGTAGGGTCCATAGCTTGTTCAAAAGCCTTGCGTGCTTGCCCACCTCTCTTCTGACTCCCTATTGAAAACAACAAATAAGCATGGCATGAGCATTAGCTACGGTGGTTTTAATACTTGCTTGTGAAAGCGCACAAGAAATTTCTAATCTGAAACGACGCTATCAAGCTTCGTGTGAGATTTTTGCGGGCCATTAACAAAGCTCAGATTTTAGTTTGGCATAAAATGCAGTATGGAGGATAAATAGATGGGAACACGTACTGCCCATGTACCCTAAAAACTTGCAACTGACAGGGATACCCACTACAGTGCCTCACAAAGAAAACATGGGTACTAGCTGAACTGGTCAAACTTTTTACAGCTGCATCCCACACCAAGCTGCGAAGAAATTAACCATGTTCAAATGCACTGTCAAAGAATTCGGTGGCACTGACAACGATATATACAATTACTTAGTGGAGGCTAGATCACACATGCACTGGTTTTATATGTGCACAGATGGAAACAAAATCAGAAGCAATGGGGGAAAATCTCAGATTGATAGCCCTGAAAGTCACGCTTCATGTAAAGGTACATGATAGTGATAGTGCTTCTGCTTCGTACTTCAGTGCAAACTGACATTTCTTTTCGTCAGAATATATCAGCTAATATCAGGGGCATCATACATCCATACTACAAAGTGCAGCTCAGCATGTTCACCATTTTTGGAAGTATTGGGATTGCAAATATACTAGTACAGCATAGTGTGAGGAAATTAGAGGCAGTCCACATGGCATGTCTAACAGATTCAAGAGGACAGAGGCAGAAAACAAATGTATCAGACCAATGTCATTTCTTTCTGGATTCTTTTTTTTTCATCTTAAGAGATGCGTGTGAAACATGATAGTTAAACTTCTAACACCTTTGACCACCCAGTTTCGTGAAAAAGAAACCGCAACAGCAATGGGGAGATCTAGGCCAATACAGCAGAAATGAAGAGTCCGCTGCGTATTAAGAGAGTTACATCCCTGATAATAGATCATGTTCAAGCATTTGTACTAGGTCTCGATCAAATCAATGTCAAACTTGAGTTCTGCAAGTTTCATGAAAAAACACAACAGCAACGGGGAGATCTAGCACAATACAGCAGATATGAAGAGTTCGCTGGGTACCAATAGAGTCAAATCCCTGACAATGCAACATGTTCTCATGCTCGTACCAAGTCTCGATCAAATCAATATCAAATTTGAGTTTACAATACTTTTTGGGATTTGGCAGATTGGACATGCAAAAAAGCTGAATCACATCACCGGCACACTTGAATGATCAATAAGCTGACTGATGTTGATAAATGGCCAGATTGATAATTTAGTCGACATAAGAGAGAAAATAAAAGCATTAAACCTACCATACCTGAGCATCATACATTACAATTGACGCAAATACCACCGACATCCCGAATATGGAGTCAGCAAACCCCCTGCATTCTAAACCCCGAATTAAGAATAAAAACACAAACACTAAGGACAAAAACAAGCAGAAACATGTCAGCCCTGAGCTAAAGCATGTTAAAGAAGCTAACCTTTCTAGCGCAAGCGAAGTAGTCACTGCCACAACTGCCTACAATATGAAGAATAATAGTCAGATTCAGACAAAATTGAATTGTCACTTTGGCCTTTACCTCTCAAATATATATGATTGTGCACCTGTCAAGGTTTACGAGTCGAAGAGTCGACGAGTCGTTCCAAGGTTGAGACTCATAGACTAATCGTGACTAGTCTAGACTAGTGCTGGACTAGTCGACATGGTACTGTAGTACTCAACTATTAATACCTAGTAGTAGTATGTAGTATATTACTAACAGTACAGTATGCAATAAAACCAGGAGTGCTAGGCGATGCTCGCCAGGCCCAGCCCAGCGCCACGCAACACCCCCCAGCTGGCCCATTTGGGCCCAAGTGGCCAGCCTACTTAGCCTCCCAGTCACTGGAGCCCTAGCTCCCGATCGATCCCATTGCCGCCGCCAGCACCATCACGCACAGGAGCACGCGCGCGCACGACCCGTGCCTCCAGCCGCCTTCCGCCAACCCCGGCCGCTGCCATCGACCACCGCCATGTCTCCTCCTCTCCTCTCCTCTATCTCTCTTACTTCTCTTTCTTCTCAGGGCCGCGCACGCCTACGTGCCACGACAATGGCCGCCGCCCAAGCATGAGCTCCGGCCGGACTGGGTGACTTATCCCCTCAGAATTTTGAGTCGGTCGACTCAAATAGCTCGACTAGTCCAGACTAGTCTGTCGACTGCTCGACTCAACCAAGTAGTCTACAAGAGATTTGTAGTCGGCACTCAAACTGCGACTCGTAGACTAGTCTGTCGACTAGTCTCGACTAGTCCCTCGACTCGTAATCAGTGGCACCTGTATAAAGAAGTAACATGTTGTGATGATACCTTTGATTCCTATTCCACGGTATATGTTTCCTAATGTAACCTTTCATTTTTACTAACAAAGCATCTCAAAAATCTAAACACCATCCTAAGTATTGATTTGTGATTCTAATCATGATGGTGCAAATGGATAAAGCATGACGATTCATGGGAGCAAAGAGTAGTCAGCCTCTGTACATAGGGAGAGTAGTGCGTAAGTATAGTTTCTGGATCTGTCCCCTTTTCCAACTCACAGTAATTCAGCTGCCTTATAATGCTTTCGGTGGCCATACAGGATTAGTGGGTGCCTTGTTGCAAAATTCCCTGGTTGTAACTTTCCTCGTATGATTGACAGTCACATTTGTGCTCCCTGTGATATCTCATGATTTGTGTTCACCCTTTTAAATACATGTCCCATGTGTCCTTAATTTTTTTTCTCTTTTTACGATGTTTTTTTAGCACTAATGCTTCATTTCGAATTGTGTTGTGCTTGTACTTCAGAAGCATATATTTAAGAGACTATTCATTAGATAGATGGCCACCGGAGACAAGTTAATTATTCAGCGTGACAGAGAAGATATGTACAATCGTCAAACGAAAATCTGCAACTAGTTGCAGGCACGGCCCATTGTGAAAATACAGTTTGTGAGCTTTCAAGGGAAAATACAAATGCATAATTTGCTGCAGTATGAGCATTTACAAAAATAAGTCATCCAAAAAATGTGATCACTCGTGAATCGTGCAACGACACGAAATCATGTATGTAAAACTGGTATATAATATGTAGTACAACCAAGATTTTATTTCAAAATGTTTTGAAACATTGAGATGCATATTCACAATATGGGTTGCGAACACAAGTAATTGTGGAAAATCCACATTTCCGTTCTATCTCCATTCTTAATTTCTTACTGGTTGTTGCCTAGAATTCGTGCAGCCCAACTTTACAAACCATTATGCTGTTTCATTCTTGCAATGGAAGGGACGAAAAGCCTTTGGCTCTAATTCTCTTCCAAAGTTCAACCAACAAGAGATAAGAACAATCCACATCATCAGCAATATAAAATAACAATCATTAAAAAATTCATTTGATGTTAAATTTTTCTCATCGTCTTATAGTGCTACCACTACATGTAAATGTGGAGTGCCCGTTTATAAAGTTGTAGAAATGTGATGGTGAGAATAGCCTCTGGAAGAATTTGACCCCTGTAACAGGAGCATAACCTTATCCCAGGCAGGGCCTAAGAAGAGACAAACACGCTCTTGCTCACTCCAGTAAAGCAGCAACACAACAAACTGAAGGAATTAATGGTCGGTAGACGATGGTCTCACCGCTGAGTGAGTGGAGGGCATCCCCCCTGACTGGGCGGCGACCCTGACGATGTCGATTTTGCCCCCACCCCTGCCGGAAGTGAAGGGCTTGGCCAGCTGCCCGATCACACCGGCCACCGTCGCCGCAATCAAGACCTTGAAACACGAGCCCGAGTCCTTACTCAATCGGAAAATGAACGCAGCAGTCCGTTAAGCTAGTTATACGGCGAACCTTGTTGTGCGCAAGCTCGGCGACGTCCTCCGGCCGGAAATGGAGGGAGGACGCGGCCGTGAGGGCCCGGCGGCGGCGCGGCCCGTGCCTCGGGGGAGACCAGGAGGAGGAGGAGGAGGGAGAGGTGAGCGCCGCGGAGGGGGGTGGGCGGCGAGCGAAGGACGACTGGGTCATGGCCATTGGATTCCCGGGAGCCTGCTCCCTGCTGCCGCCCGCTTCCCCTGCTGTTGAGAGAGTGGGACCGACCAACAAATGGGCTCTCCTCTCTTCTTTCATGTGGCCCTCCTCTTGTTTTAAACTTCCTTATCATTATACCATTTGCATCTCAAGGGCTTCTTTTGGATTAATGGAACTTTTTTTTTAGAAAACTTCAATCTATTCATAATCAATCATGTACAAAGAACATCAGATGTAACAAAAATTACAACCACATCCATGAACCATCTTGCAACGAGCAAGTCGAATGCGTGTCGTCGTCCCTTCCTCACCGGAGTCAGGCAAACCCTGTTGTAGCAGACAGTTGAAAAGTCGTCGTGTTAATGTCTCATAGTAGACAAAACAGCAGCCATCGTTGATGAAGAGTCTTAACTATATGTAATCTTCCAAAAGTCCGGTGAAATTTCTTCGATCCAAAGAGAGTCTTAACTATATGTTACTCCCTTCGTCCCAGTGTTTACGGGACGGAGGGAGTATTATTCTTGTAGGAAAAAACAGCTCAACTATCGTGAGAAGGGACAGCGACAAGCATTCTAATGCGTATCACGCTGAGGTATTCCGAATGAAACACAAATGTGATTCCTGGGTAAAAATAACTGAAAATGTTGTTGTGGGCATCAATCTTATAGTTCATGAAGATGATTTTTATAACCCAAGCACTTTTTGTAGTAAAGCGTCATTTGGGAAACTCTGCGCACGTGGTGTAGAAGAACCCTGTCCTAAGAAGGGGGCAAATGCGTGCAAGGACCAGAGTTTAGTGCAGCAGCGCTGGATAAGAATAAGATACCCGCACGGCAGTGGGACAGCGAAAGCTCCAACGACCAAAACAGGGGAAAAGACAAGCAAAATAGCAGCAGAATGTAACCCCAACTATGCCATAAGAACGACTCAAACCACGCATGAGAAAAAAAAGCACCCACTAATAATACAAAAAAAAAGCTTATGGAGGTTCATCAAATCATTCCATGATCACATATTTTGGCAAGGCAGGGCACCCACCCATACATCACATGTCCAGCGTTCACCATTTTTTGGTTAGTCACATGTATGCAGGGGATATTCAGGAAACGGGGTGTGGCGGTTGGTGAGTTCTGGGGACCAAAAGAGAAGAGTTCCATATCGACATGGCTCTGTGCAAAACGGTTACGAATGCAGCGCGGCGTAGGGCTTATTGGTGCTCCACAAAAGGTGCCACTGGCCGGAAGCAATATCAGAAGACACCGCCTTGCTGCTCAGAGAAAATAAGTGTTCCCATGTTAGTGACAAGAAGAATATATATACTCCCTCCGTAAAGAAATATAAGTGTTTAGATCACTACGCACTCTTATATTTCTTTACAGATGGAGTACTTTACAATGACGCAAAATAAAACAAATAGCTGCCAATGAACCACGCGCATTCAGGAGTTCGTTCAATGCCATGGACTTATGGTGGGGATTGATGGACTTAACAACCTTTGTCCCTTTTTTTACATGCAAGTTATTGGCAAGCGGTATAACTAAATGGAAGGAGACTGAAAAGCTAGCGGGTCACCATGGTACATACAGTATAGAGACAACTGAGTAAGTATCTACTCCTGGAGTCCTGTCTACTAAGTAGCAAGTGCAACCTGTGACTTCTGTCTACTGTCTACTCTCTCCGTTCTGAATTATAAGCTGTTCTAACTTTTTTCTGAATCGGATGTATATAGACGCGTGTGTTTGTTCACTCGTTTCAGTCCGTATGTAGTCCATACTGAAATATCCAAAACGTCTTATAATTCGGAACAGAGGTGATACTAATTAGCTAGTTAAAAAGGTACAAAAATTACTACTCTACAAAGACCAACAACAGATTAGGAACAACGATGAAGATTGATTATGCATGGGTAATTGACAAGCATTTGCCACTATCTTTAGGCTGAACCAACAAACACATGTGTCCATACTAGTACTGTAGTACACTACACAATCATTCTGCAAATCTCATGTACAATTTAACATGGCTACACACTACAGTCATTCTGCAAATTTCATGTACAATTTAACATGGGTCCACACTACACATAAGCATTGGATAAAATTGGTTTCTAGGTACAGCATGCCAAATACCTTAAGCATAACCATACAATGTATATTGCTTTGTATTTCAGCATCTGTAAACAAAGAACTTACCATGATAGCTTCAATCTCTTCCTCAGATAGTGGTTTGCGCTTGGGAAGCTGTGAAGCTGGCCCTCCAACAGCATTATGAGAAGGTGCGGAAGGCACATCTGATCTAAAGCGGTAATTCTTTTTCTCTCCAGAAGATGGTGCCTCTACTTTAGCTCCTGAAAATCAAATTGTAAAAAAATTAGTTACACCCCTTTCCATGTATTATGAGTAAAGTACTTTGTAATATTACTGATGAATATAAGACAAATTAGCAGTAGAAGTTAGTGCTAGAGGACAGCACCGATATCCAGAATGCCATTCTTTTGCCACTGGAGGGAGTTATACACAATGGGAGAAATGTAAATTTTCCCCAAACTTGATTAGCCTGTGCCAATTTCTCCAAGTTAAGCAGCCTCTTCTAACTTTGCCATGAGGCGCTTTTTGGAAAACAACTAGCAGCTATCTCCACCTCCTATTTTTCCCTGAAAACTTTTAATCTCAATAATTACAACCTGACCCAACACATTCCCTCGGTTCACTCAAGCGCCTGTCTCTCTGTTTCTCGCCAAACAAACTGCATTACCACAGTGAGCAATGAACTTCAAGGCGAACTTAAAGAGACTGCTGGGAAACTGACAAAGGTCAACCAACTGAGGAACAAATTTACAGTTCTCCCCATTATGACCTTTTCTCGACAGATGTGCTACCTTACTATACGCAGGTTTGCTTGTTTAATTTGGCAAAACAAAACTGCATGACCACAGTGGACAATGAACTTCAGGTCAAACTTAAAGAGAGATTGCTCAAGCTGAGGAAATTGATGAAGGCCGACGAACTGAGGAACAAATTTATGGTACTCCCCAGTATCAAAACTTTTCTGGACAGATGTGATATCTTCTTATACACAGGTTTGTTTGTTCTATTTGGCAAAACAAAACACAACTGCATGACCAGTTCAGTGGTTGCAGCAAAAAGCCAAGATAGCATGTGAAAGCAACTCACTGTAACACCTACTTCAGAGGTACAATATTACTAGGCCAGGCAACAATCAGTAGATAAATAGAATGCGGAAACCAAGTCATTGCAACACTGTCATAAATGGAAGGTGTGAAACTGTAGGGTGTTCTGTTCCAAGAGGATATGTTAGTTTGTAGGCAGTATGTATCTAGGAAATTTTATTTCTCTATTTATTTCCCTATTAGAGAGGCGACAACTATATCAAATATTTCCTTCTTTTCAATGAAATGATATGCACCGCCTATTCTCGTGAAGAAGAACCAGAAATCAGGTTGATAATGAGAAAATAGGTGATCAAGCTAGGACTTGGTGTAGTCAACCAGCTGTGTGCACTTGCATTCCAACTTCCAATTGCAAGCAACATTCCTTCTTCCTACAATATCTTTAAGACGGGAATGGGAGTCAAAATCCAGCAGTTGATCAGGCTCATCCACATCTTTGATCACGAATGATGGCAACTCAACCTATTTTGAGAGGGCAGATAGACCGATGGCCATGTAGGTGACCGAGCCTTCACCCAGATCTGCTCAATGATGCCAGCTTAGCATAGACGCCCGTGCACACTGCTGCGAGAGGGCTTGCTGGGTGGTTCTGGGTCGCAGATATCTTAGGAGCTTTGGGCATCCATGGCTGGGTTGAGTATGTCCCACTGTGGTGCACGGCGAGCACGGTCGAACTTATCATCGATGGAAATGAGCTTCAATGGCATTGAACTACGGACGGCAAGTACTCTGCACGCTCCTACTACGAGTCATTGTTCCAGGGCTCAGTCCTCTCCAATTCATGGAAGCTAAACTGGCACTCTTGGGTTGGCATGTCTATTCTGTTGCTGGGTGGCCGACCGCTTGGCACAGCGAAGCCTGCTGCCTAACCTGCTTGCTATCTGATTACGCACCAGAGACGATGTACAATCTCCTTGTGGATCATGTCTTCTCCCAGCAAGTTCGGCAGAAGACCCTACATTGGACAAGGTCCGCTAGGAAGCCACATGGACTAGGAGAGAACTTCATCGACTAGTGGAAGCAAACTATGTGCTCGTTCACTACGGCTCAGAGGAAAGGGACGGTGTCATTAATCCTTCTGACTGACTGGCTGATTTGGAAGTAATGCAATATGTGTGTCTTCGACAGGGAGCGCTCAGATATTCATGTCTGCTAGAGAAGATCAAGGCTGGGGGGGCCAATCTTGATCTGTGGCTGGCACTGCTTGCTTGTCGTCCCTGTTACAGTGTCACCGGCTAAGCTTTGGTGTTGTGTGTCGGATCTCTAAGGCTTGTACATAAAACATTTTCTTTCGATTAATGCAGTGACACACAAAGCTTTGTCAAAAAAAATCCTAGCAGTAACCAGGTAGCTGCTGATTACAGCTGACAAAAAGGACAGATCAGTACTAAGAAAACTGATGGTTGAATTGCAATCTCAATGAGAGAGATTGCAATTTCAATGAAAAATGTACAGTAGAGAAGACATCATGTCCTCTACTCCCAAACACATGGTTGGTTATAACAGTCTACAACATGACAACGACAAGGCCATAGAACGACATGGCAACAACAGTTATCGTGCAACACATTCACACATCCAATCCAAACCACCGAAACAAGGTGAAATAGAACGTTACTGCTTATTCATGGCCAGGAAGGCGTGGATCTTCAGTCGGTGACTAAAAATGACTAATGTCAAATCACCTTTAAAAGTTGAAAGCATCCATACAGATTTATTAGCATCAACCCTACATCTGAATGGTATAACACTATTGGAAATGAACAACTACAAAACAGAGAAATATCACGAAAAGCGTCTTGAATTCATCCTAATCCACAAAACCTTCTCTTTCCCATCAAGTTCCTTGCAAGCTCGTCTCACCCCCTAATATCCCAGTTTCATCTATCTTATGTGAACAAGAATAGCTTCAATTTGGCTTACACTCTGAAAAGCTACCTGAAACCAAATCACGTTCAGACTCTGCTAATTTGTGCAGCAAAATCACATCTCAAGCAAGCCAAACATGTTGCATAGATCAATCAACTGCTCCACAAAGGCGTAATTAATGACGTTT
This sequence comes from Triticum aestivum, assembly GCF_018294505.1. Taxonomy (NCBI): domain Eukaryota; kingdom Viridiplantae; phylum Streptophyta; class Magnoliopsida; order Poales; family Poaceae; genus Triticum; species Triticum aestivum. The sequence continues at coordinate 422,795,924 of NC_057814.1, read as the reverse complement.
CCCAACCACAAATTACCACTGATAATTCACCCGAATCCAAGAAGAAAAACCTAGTTACGTTGCAGATTCGAGACTACTGAGCTTACCCAATCGGGACATGAGGGTCGCGTGCTGGTCTGCAGGCTGCGCCGCTGCGTCAAGGAAATCAACCCAAAGAGATACACGAATTAGATCTCCGACATGCTAGACCATAGACCAGCAAAATTTAACCCTAGAATCCCACATGAGTCGAAGGGGGGCAAAGGGGGAAAGAGGGCACCTGCTGGGGATGGGACTTTGAGATGCCTCTTGGGGAATCTGATCATGGGAATGCGCGGCATCTTTGCGCTGGAATCCGGGGAACAAATCCAACAAAATTTCTCCGCGAGACGCTTCTAGGGAAATCGCGATGCTAAAACCTGATGTTCCTCTCCGGTTCGTTCTTTTCCCTTCCGGTCGCTTTTCTTGCGGTGGGAGGCGAGGAACCGGGGCGGCGGCAGGTTTTGCGTATAGCTCCAGCGAAATTAGTATATTTGTGTACGGCTGCTTTTTCAAGTCTGAAAAAATAGAACCGGTATATTTGGGAGGTTTTTAGAAAGGATTATGCTAACGTCCGATCGACCGGAATATAGCAACAAATCCGAGAACATGAATTTTTGGGACATGATGGCACGCGATGCCGTAATCCTTGTCGTCTGCATGCGCATCGCCATTACTAATTAATATAAAGCTTTTTGCAATACGATGGCAGTCACTCAATGACACAGGAATATACGGCCGTGGGTGGGCAATGACGCTTTAAATTCGTATGATACAACATTGCCTGGTAGTTGAGTTATGGCACCCCATAATATGCAAGGGATGACAAAAACGATTCCCAAGCTCTTCGCGATGCTGAAATCGACGAAGATAAAAATTAAGAAAGAGCATCAAGTGTTGATGGTTAACAAGACCACTAGTTTTAAGAAAAAAGGCGAGGAAAAGAAAGGGAACTTCAAGAAGAATGGCAAACAAGTTGCCACTCACGTGAAGAAGCCCAAAGCTGGACTCAAGCCTGAAACTGAGTGCTTCTACTGCAAAGGAAATAGTCACTAGAAACGGAATTGCCCCAAATACTTGGCGGATAAGAAGGATGGCAAAGTGAACAAAGGTGTATTTGATATATATGTTATTGATGTGTACCTTACTAGTATTAATAGTAGCCCCTCGGTATTTGATACCGGTTCAGTTGCTAAGATTAGTAACTCGAAATAGGAGTTACAGAATAAACAGAGACTAGTTAAGGGCGAGGTGACGATGCTTGTTGGAAGTAATTCCAATGTTGATACGATCACCATCGCACACTCCCTCTACTTTCGGGATTAGTGTTGAACCTAAATAAATGTTATTTGGTGTTTGCGTTGAGCATGAATATGATTTGATTATGTTTATTGCAATACGGTTATTCATTTAAGTTAAAGAATAATTGTTGTTCTATTTACATGAATAAAACCTTCTATGGTCATACACCCAATGTGAATTGTTTATTGAATCTCGATCGTAGTGATACACATATTCATAATATTGATGCCAAAAGATGCAAAGTTGATAATGATAGTGCAACATACTTGTGGCACTGCCATTTTGGTCATATCGGTGTAAAGCGCATGAATAAAATTCCATGCAGATGGGTGATGCGTCTCCGTCGTATTTACTTTTCTTAACGATTTTCCTCTTGTTTTGGACTCTAATTTGCATGATTTGAATGAAACTAACCCGGACTGACGCTTTTTCAGCAGAACTACCATGGTGTTGTTTTTATGCAGAAATAAAAGTTCTCGGATTGGAACGAAACTTTGCGGCACGCTTAACAGAAGAATGCTCAATATTAGAAAATTCTAGGAAAATCCTTTGTATGCAAGGGTGCATGTGCATAAATTGCCTTTCAAGTTCAACTACAAGCATGGCAATAGCGTCCGCGAGACTACTAGTTCTATGAAGAATAGAACTACCCATAGAAGCCAAAGCACCGGCACAAGTTAAGAAATCTTGAATAACCCCTTTTCCAATAATATTACCACTACCAATTCGGAACTTTTTTGTATGTAAGATAGGGGGTTTTTCAGCAGGAGCATCAGAATTTTCCATGTTATTACTATTGTCCATATCGACAATAGTTTCCCCAGTTTCAGACATAACGACAGAAAGTGCGAGGAGCAAAAAGAAAGAGGGAGGCGAACGGAAAAGAGAGAGGGCGAATAAAACGGCAAGGGTGAAGTGGGGGAGAGGAAAACAAGAGGCAAATGGCAAATAATGTAATGCGGAAGATAAGGGTTTGTGATGGGTACTTGGTATGTTGACTTTTGCGTAGACTCCCCGGCAACGGCGCCAGAAATGGCTCATTGTCGGGAGTCCAAATCTTGACTTGACCTTGCGTAAGCCTCCCCGGCAACGGCGCCAGAAATCCTTCTTGCTACCTCTTGAGCACTGCGTTGGTTTTCCCTTGAAGAGGAAAGGGTGACGCAGTAAAGCAGCATAAGTATCTCCCTCAGTTTTTGAGAACCAAGGTATCAATCCAGTAGGAGGCCACGCACGAGTCCCTCGCACCTACACAAACAAATAAAATCCTCGCAACCAACGCAATAAAGGGGTTGTCAATCCCTTCACGGTCACTTACGAAAGTGAGATCTGATAGATATGATATGATAATATTTTTGGTATTTTTATGATAAAGATGCAAAGTAAAGAAAGCAAAATAAACGGCGCTAGAAATAGCTAGTTGACGTGAGATTAATATGATGGAAAATAGAACCGGGGGCCATAGGTTTCACTAGTGGCTTCTCTCGACAGCATAAGTATTACGGTGGGTAAACAAATTACTGTTGAGCAATTGAGAGAATTGAGCATAGTTATGAGAATATCTAGGTATGATCATGTATAAAGGCATCACGTCCGCGACAAGTAGACCGACTCCTGCCTGCATCTACTACTATTACTCCACACATCGACCGCTATCCAGCATGCATCTAGAGTATTAAGTTTAAAAGAACAGAGTAACGCTTTAAGTAAGATGACATGATGTACAGGGATAAACTCATGCAATATGATATAAACCCCATCTTGTTATCCTCGATGGCAACAATACAATATGTGCCTTGCTGCCCCTACTGTCACTGGGAAAGGACACCGCAAGATTGAACCCAAAGCTAAGCACTTCTCCCATTGCAAGAAAGATCAATCTAGTAGGCCAAACCAAACTGATAATTCGAAGAGACTTGCAAAGATAACCAATCATACATAAAAGAATTCAGAGAAGATTCAAATATTGTTCATAGATAAACTTGATCATAAACCCACAATTCATCGGTCTCAACAAACACGCCACAAAAGAAGATTACATCGAATAGATCTCCACGAGAGAGGGGGAGAACATTGTATTGAGATCCAAAAAGAGAGAAGAAGCCATCTAGCTAATAACTATGGACCCGAAGGTCTAAGGTAAACTACTCACACATCATCGGAGAGGCTATGGTGTTGATGTAGAAGCCCTCCGTGATCAATGCCCCCTCCGGCGGAGCTCTGGAAAAGGCCCCAAGACGGGATCTCACGGGTACAGAAGGTTGCGGCGGTGGAATTAGGTTTTTGGCTCCGTATCTAGTAGTTTGGGGGTACGTAGGTATATATAGGAGGAAGAAGTACGTCGGTGGAGCAACATGGGCCCCACGAGGATGGAGGGCACGCCCAGGGGGTAGGCGCGCCCCCTACCTCGTGCCTTCCTGGTTGATGTCTTGACGTAGGGTCCAAGTCCTCTGGATCACGTTCGTTCCAAAAATCACATTCCCGAAGGTTTCATTCCGTTTGGACTGCGTTTGATATTGTTTTTCTGCGAAACTCTGAAATAGGCAAAAAACAGCAATTCTGGGCTGGGCCTCCGGTTAATAGGTTAGTCCCAAAAATAATATAAAAGTGTATAATAAAGCCCATTAATGTCCAAAATAGAATATAATATAGCATGGAACAATAAAAAATTATAGATACGTTGGAGACGTATCAAGCATCCCCAAGCTTAATTCCTGCTCGTCCTCGAGTAGGTAAATGATAAAAACAGAATTTTTGATGTGGAATGCTACTTGGCATAATTTCAATGTAATTCTCTTAATTGTGGTATGAATATTCAGATCCGAAAGATTCAAGACAAAAGTTTAATATTGACATAAAAATAATAATACTTCAAGCATACTAACTAAGCAATTATGTCTTCTCAAAATAACATGGCCAAAGAAAGTTATCCCTACAAAATCATATAGTATGGCTATGCTCTATCTTCACCACACAAAGTATTTAAATCATGCACAACCCCGATGACAAGCCAAGCAATTGTTTCATACTTTTGATGTTCTCAAACTTTTTCAATCTTCACGCAATACATGAGCGTGAGCCATGGACATAGCACTATATGTGGAATAGAATGGTGGTTGTGGAGAAGACAAAAAGGAGAAGATAGTCTCACATCAACTAGGCGTATCAACGGGCTATGGAGATGCCCATTAATAGATATCAATGTGAGTGAGTAGGGATTGCCATGCAACGGATGGACTAGAGCTATAAGTATATGAAAGCTCAACAAGAGAAACTAAGTGGGTGTGCATCCAACTCGCTTGCTCACGAAGACCTAGGGCATTTTGAGGAAGCCCATCATTGGAATATACAAGCCAAGTTCTATAATGAAAATTTCCCACTAGTATATGAAAGTGATATCATAGGAGACTCTCTATCATGAAGATCATGGTGCTACTTTGAAACACAAGTGTGGTAAAAGGATAGTAACATTGTCCCTTCTCTCTTTTTCTCTCATTTTTTGGGCCTTTTCTCTTTTTTTATGGCCTTTCTTTTTTTTAGTCCGGAGTCTCATCCCGACTTGTGGGGGAATCATAGTCTCCATCATCCTTTCCTCACTTGGGACAATGCTCTAAAAAAATGATGATCATCACACTTCTATTTACTTACAACTCAACAATTACAACTCAATACTTAGAACAAAATATGACTCTATGTGAAGGCCTCCGGCGGTATACCGGGATATGCAATGAATCAAGAGTGACATGTATGAAAGAATTATGAACGGTGGCTTTGCCGTAAATACAATGTCAACTACATGATCATGCAAAGCAATATGACAATGATGGAGCGTGTCATAATAAACTGAATGGTGGTAAGTTGCATGGCAATATATCTCGGAATGGCTATGGAAATGCCATGATAGGTAGGTATGGTGGCTGTTTTGAGGAAGGTATATGGTGGGTGTATGATACCGGCGAAAAGTGCGCGATATTAGAGAGGCTAGCAATGGTGGAAGGAAGAAAGTGCGTATAATCCATGGACTCAACATTAGTCATAAAGAACTCATATACTTATTGCAAAAATCTATAAGTTATCAAAGCAAAGTATTACGCGCATGCTCCTAGGGGGATAGATTGGTAGGAAAAGACCATCGCTCGTCCCCGACCGCCACTCATAAGGAAGCCAATCAATAGATAAATCATGCTCCGACTTCATCACATAACGGTTCACCATACGTGCATGCTACGGGAATCACAAACTTTAACACAAGTATTTCTCAAATTCAAAACTACTCAACTAGCATGACTCTAATATCACCATCTCCATATCTCAAAACAATTATCAAGTATCAAACTTCTCATAGTATTCAACACACTCATAAGAATTTTTTTTACTAATCTTGAATGCCTATCATAATTAAAGCAAATTACCATGTTATTTTGTAGGACTCTCAAAATAATCTAAGTGAAGCATGAGAGAACAATATTTTCTATAAAACAAAACCACCACCATGCTCTAAAAGATATAAGTGAAGCACTAGAGAAAAACTATATAGCTCAAAAGATATAAGTGAAGCACATAGAGTATTCTAACAATTTCCGAATCATGTCTGTCTCTCTCAAAAGGTGTGTACAACAAGGATGATTGTGGCAAACTAACAAATAAAGACTCAAATAATACAAGACGCTCCAAGCAAAACACATATCATGTGGTGAATAAAAATATAGCTCCAAGTAAAGTTACCGATGAAAGTAGACGAAAGAGGGGATGCCTTCCGGGGCATCCCCAAGCTTTGGATTTTTGGTGTCATTAGATTATCTTGGGGTACCATGGGCATCCCCAAGCTTAGTCTCTTGCCACTCCTTGTTCCATAATCCATCAAATCTTTCACCCAAAACTTGAAAACTTCACAACACAAAACTCAGCAGAAAATCTCGTGAGCTCCGTTAGCGAAAGAAAACAAAACACCACTTCAAGGTACTGTAATGAATTCATTCTTTATTTATATTGATGTTAAACCTACTGTATTCCAACTTCTCTATGGTTTATAAACTATTTTACTAGCCATAGATTCATCAAAATAAGCAAACAACACATGAAAAACAGAATCTGTCAAAAATAGAACAGTCTGTAGTAATCTGTAACTAACGCAAACTTCTGAAACTCAAAAAATTCAGCCAAAATAGGACGACCTAGAAAATTTATTTATTGATCAGCAGCAATTGTAATCAATATTTTATCACGTTCTGGTGATTTTTAACAATTATTTTCGTGAACAGAAAGTTTCTGGAATTTTCAGCAAGATCAAACAACTATCATCCAAGAAGATCCTATAGGTTAAACTTGGCACAAACACTAATTAAAACATGAAAACACATCTAACCAGAGGCTAGATCAAATATTTATTCCTAAACAGAAGCAAAAAGCAAAAAAAACTAAAAATAAAATTGGGTTGCCTCCCAACAAGCGCTATCGTTTAACGCCCCTAGCTAGGCATAAAAGCAAGGATAGATCTAGGTATTGCCATAATAATAGGATAGATCATTAAAACTCATTTCATATTCTCTACGTTCAGCAGCAAGTTTTCTTTGAGGCAAGCAAAAGTAATCAAAAGGGCTAAATTTAATGGGATAAAAGTCCCCAAGATCAACTTTAGGAGGTATAAGTTCCTCCTTCGGCCCTTCGTATTGCACAACTAGTTCATCATGATAAGCATTCTTTTGACAAAACTTTGTGAGCCTATACTCGAGAGAATATCCTAGCTCATTATTTCGAATAGCAAAATCATTACTAAGTTCAGAAATTCTATCAACTAGAACATCGGTAGGGACCTTTTTTCTAAGGTTTTCATTAAAAGCAACATAGTCTAGAGATTGAAAACGCATTATTTCCTCTTGATCGAATAAGATAGTTTTTATGGGAGGACGGCCAGCGTCCACCCTATAATGCGCAAAGATTTCTTTGGCCTCTTTTATTATAAATCTGAACTCATGAGCCAAAAAGATAGTAGCGGCACGCTTAACAGAAGAATGCTCAATATTAGAAAATTCTAGGAAAATCCTTTGTATGCAAGGGTGCATGTGCATAAATTGCCTTTCAAGTTCAACTACAAGCATGGCAATAGCGTCCGCAAGACTACTAGTTCTATGAAGAATAGAACTACCCATAGAAGGCAAAGCATCGACACAAGTTAATAAATCTTGAATAACCCCTTTTCCAATAATATTACCACTACCAATTCGAATTTTTTTTGTATGTAAGATAGGGGTTTTTTCAGCAGGAGCATCAGAATTTTCCATGTTATTACTATTTTCCATATCGACAATAGTTTCCCCAGTTTCAGACATAACGACAGAAAGTGCGAGGAGCAAAAAGAAAGAGGGAGGCGAACGGAAAAGAGAGAGGGCGAATAAAATGGCAAGGGTGAAGTGTGGGAGAGGAAAACGAGAGGCAAATGGCAAATAATGTAATGCGGGAGATAAGGGTTTGTGATGGGTACTTGGTATGTTGACTTTTGCGTAGACTCCCCGGCAACGGCGCCAGAAATGGCTCGTTGTCGGGAGTCCAAATCTTGACTTGACCTTGCGTAAGCCTCCCCGGCAACGGCGCCAGAAATCCTTCTTGCTACCTCTTGATCACTGCGTTGGTTTTCCCTTGAAGAGGAAAGGGTGACGTAGTAAAGCAGCATAAGTATCTCCCTCAGTTTTTGAGAACCAAGGTATCAATCCAGTAGGAGGCCACGCACGAGTCCCTCGCACCTACACAAACAAATAAAATCCTCGCAACCAACGCAATAAAGGGGTTGTCAATCCCTTCACGGTCACTTACGAAAGTGAGATCTGATAGATATGATAAGATAATATTTTTGGTATTTTTATGATAAAGATGCAAAGTAAAGAAAGCAAAATAAACGGCGCTAGAAATAGCTAGTTGACGTGAGGTTAATATGATGGAAAATAGACCCGGGGGCCATAGGTTTCACTAGTGGCTTCTCTCGACAGCATAAGTATTACGGTGGGTAAACAAATTACTATTGAGCAATTGACAGAATTGAGCATAGTTATGAGAATATCTAGGTATGATCATGTATATAGGCATCACGTCCGTGACAAGTAGACCGGCTCCTGCCTGCATCTACTACTATTACTCCACACATCGACCACTATCCAGCATGCATCTAGAGTATTAAGTTCAAAAGAACAGAGTAACGCTTTAAGTAAGATGACATGATGTAGAGGGATAAACTCATGCAATATGATATAAACCCCATCTTGTTATCCTCGATGGCAACAATACAATACGTGCCTTGCTGCCCCTACTATCACTGGGAAAGGACACCACAAGATTGAACCCAAAGCTAAGCACTTCTCCCATTGCAAGAAAGATCAATCTAGTAGGCCAAACCAAACTGATAATTCGAAGAGACTTGCAAAGATAATCAATCATACATAAAAGAATTCAGAGAAGATTCAAATATTGTTCATAGATAAACTTGATCATAAACCCACAATTCATCGGTCTCAACAAACACACCGCAAAAGAAGATTACATCAAATAGATCTCCACGAGAGAGGGGGAGAACATTGTATTGAGATCCAAAAAGAGAGAAGAAGCCATCTAGCTAATAACTATGGACCCGAAGGTCTGAGGTAAACTACTCACACATCATCGGAGAGGCTATGGTGTTGATGTAGAAGCCCTCCGTGATCAATGCCCCCTCCGGCGGAGCTCCGGAAAAGGCCCCAAGATGGGATCTCACAGGTACAGAAGGTTGCGGCGGTGCAATTAGGTTTTTGGCTCCATATCTTGTAGTTTGGGGGTACGTAGGTATATATAGGAGGAAGAAGTACGTCGGTGGAGCAACGTGGGCCCCACAAGGCTGGAGGGCGCGCCCAAGGGGGGTAGGCGCGCCCCCCTACCTCGTGCCTTCCTGGTTGATGTCTTGACATAGGGTCCAAGTCCTCTGGATCACGTTCGTTCCGAAAATCACGTTCCCGAAGGTTTCATTCCGTTTGGACTCCGTTTGATATTCTTTTTCTGTGAAACTCTGAAATAGGCAAAAAACAACAATTCTTGGCTGGGCCTCCGGTTAATAGGTTAGTCCCAAAAATAATATAAAAGTGTATAATAAAGCCCATTAATGTCCAAAACAGAATATAATATAGCATGGAACATTAAAAAAAATTATAGATACGTTGGAGACGTATCAGCTCCCCTTGTGTCGAATCAATAAATTTGGGTTGAGTACTCTACCCTCGAAAATTGTTGCGATCCCCTATACTTGTGGGGTATCAAGACCTTTTTCTGGCGCCGTTGCTGGGGAGTATAGCTATATTTGTTCAGTCACTTGGGATTATTATCAAATTGTCACTATGAAGAATATGAAGGATGCTAAGACTAAGATATTTCCCTCTAAGACAAGGGGAGGTAAGGAACTGCCATCTAGCTCCGCACTTGATTCACCTTCTATTATAAGTAAACTTGCAACACCACCACATGCTATCAATTCTGATATGTCGCAAGTTATTGATGATGCTACTTCTGCTATGAATGCTACTCTTGATGATGCTAGTACCTTGCTTGATGATAATGGGCCACTAGGTGAATTTCTTGATGAACAAATTGCTAGAGTAAGACAGCATGATATCGTTGAAACTGATGATGAGCTTGAAACTGAAAATCTTGAAACACCTATTAGAACTAGTTCTCCTAGATATGAATTGCCAAAAGTACCGGAAGGTTATGTTATGAATGAGGAGACAACTAGAGACATTCTTGCTTGTAAGGATAGAGATGATTTGGAAAAATTATTATGCAAGTATAAAGAAAAATCTTTGAATGCTAGAATGAAATGTGATCCTAAGTTTGCTACTTCACCTATCTTTATTGATGATAAGGATTATGAATTCTCTGTCGACCCAGAGTTGATTACTTTGGTTGAATCTGATCCTTTCCATGGTTATGGAACTGAAACTGTTGTGGCACATCTTACTAAGTTGAATGACATAGCCACCCTTTTTGCTCATGATGAGAAAATTCGTTATTATTATATTCTTAAATTATTTCTATTCTCATTAAAGGGTGATGCTAAAGCTTGGTACAATACTCTTGCTCCTGGTTGTGTGCGTAGTCCCCAGGACATGATTTATTAATTATCTGGAAAAAAATCGCTGCTCATAAGAAACAAGCTGCTTTACAGGAAATATTCAACTTTGTGCAAATTGAAGAAGAGAGTCTCCCACAAGCTTGGGGAGGCTTCTCCAATTGCTTAATTCTTTGCCTGACCATCCTCTTAAGGAAAATGAAATACTTGATATCTTTTATAATGGACTAACCGATGCTTCTAGGGATTTCCTAGATAGTTGTGCTGGTTGTGTTTTCAGGGAACGAACTATTGGGCAAGCTGAAGAATTATTGAATAACATATTAAAGAATTATGATGATTGGACTCTTCCTGAACCACCGCCTAAACCCACTCCGAAGAAGAGAGGTATCTTATATCTCAGTCCTGAAGATATGCAAGAGGCAAAGAAATCTATGAGAGAAAAAGGTATTAAAGCCGAGGATGTAAAAAATTTACCTCCTATTGAAGAAATACATGGGCTTGATACACCACCACCATCTAAGGTGGTAGATGTAAATTCTCTAATGAAATTTAATGATAATGATAATCCTCAGAATATGCACCCTAGCCAATGCCTTTATGAGTTTGAAAATTACATTAGAAAGCAAGATCACTTCAATGCAAATGTTATGAAACAATTGAAATACAATTCAGATATGATTGCTCGCTTGAGTGACTTGTTATTTAGAATCTCAAATGATGTTAGAGGTGTGGGGAAGCATGCTTCTATGGTTCAAACTCAATTAGAACAAGTTGCTAAATCTCAAAGAGAGTTGTTAGATGAAATAAATAATAATATCAATGATCATGTTGTTAGAGTAATGACTAGAGGAGGTAGGATGACTCAGGAACCACTTTATCCTGAGGGACACCCAAAAAGAATTGAACAAGACTCTCAAAGGATTAACACTGATGCACCTAGTCCTTCTACAAAGAAAAAGAAGAAGAAAAATGATAGGACTTTGCATGCCTCTAGTGAACGTGAAGTAGAAAAACCTCCTGATAATGATAATGAAGTTTCTATCTCTGACGCTGAAACTCAATCTGGTAGTGAACACTCACCTTTTGATAATGAAAAAGATAATGATGAGGTTCGTGAAGATACTCAAACAAATAATAAAGAACCAGACAATGATGTTGAGATAGAACCAGCAGTTGATCCACCCAAGAACAAAAGATATGATAAAAGAGACTTTGTTGCTAGAAAACACGGTAAGGAAAGAGAACCGTGGGTTCAAAAACCTATGCCCTTTCCACCTAAGTCAACTAAAAAGAAAGATGATGAAGAATTTGAACGCTTTGCTGAAATGATTAGGCCAGTCTTTTTGCGTACTCGCTTGACTGATATCTTTAAAATGCCTAATTATGCAAAATACATGAAAGACATCATCACCAATAAGAGAAAAATACCGGAAGCTGAAATCTCCACCATGCTTGCTAATTATACTTTTAAAGATGGAGTACCTAAAAAACTTGGAGATCCGGGAATACCAACTATACCTTGCTCCATCAAAAGAAATTATGTGAAAACTGCCTGTATGTGATTTGGGAGCTGGTGTTAGTGTTATGCCTTTCTCTTTATATAAAGACTTGATTTGAATAAACTCACACCTACTGAAATATCTTTGCAAATGGCTGACAAATCAACTGCCATACCTATCGGTATTTGTGAGGATGTGCCCGTTGTTGTTGCTAATGTTACTATTTTGACTGACTTTGTTATACTTGAGATGCCCGAGGACGACAACATGTCGATTATCCTTGGTAGACCCTTCTTGAATATTGCAGGTGCTGTTATTGATTGCAATAAAAGCAGGGTCACTTTTCATATCATTGGTAATGAGCATACGGTGCTCTTCCGAAGAAACAATTCCAAGTGAATGCTATTAATGTTATTGAAACTCTTCGACAATCACTATTGGAAGTTTTCAACTACCTCTACCTACTGTTAAAAAGAAATATGAAATGCCTATTGTTGGGGACATTCATATCCCCGTTGAGGTAACTTAGTGATTTACGAAAGTTCTTCGGTTTCATACTAATCGAAAGTGGTTGTTAATAAGACTTGATCAACCTTATTAATGGATCATTTTTGAGAGGTATGAAGTTGATGAATTTAGTAAGCACTACCTTATGTCCCTACCTTTTGTTTTTGTTTTTATTAGTTAAATAAAATAAAATGCCATGTGTTTGTCTGTTTTTTGAATTTCCCGTGCAATAAAAAATGACCCAAAAATAAAAGTTCTCAGAATGCTCTGAAATTTTAATACGATTTTTTTCCGAATATTTAAGAATTTTGGTGCAAATAACATCAGAGGGAGGTGCACCAGGTGGGCACAACCCACCTGGGCGCGCCAGGACCCCCAGGCGCGCCCTGGTGGGTTGTGGGCCCTCTAACTTATCTCTTCATCCCACATCACCACCTACCTCAAGGAAAAAAATCATCATTGCTCTCGCTCTCTCTCTCTCTCTCGTGTTCTTGCTCCTGAACTCGCGGATTTCGATCTCTTTGCTCGAAGCTCCGTTTCCGAAACTGTTTCGGGGATTGTTGCTTGGTATGTGACTCCTCCGTTGGTCCAATTAGTTTTTGCTTTAGTGGAATAATTAGCTACTCTTGGTGTTGTTGTAGATGAGCTTACATGTTGAATTCTTAGAGTTCTAAGTAGTTTGAATGCTTGATATGGCCTCTATGCATCCGTATGAGTAGTTGCTACCAATCTTGTGAAGTTTTGTTAACAAATTTTTGTGACCCAAAAATTTTCAGAAAATTGTACGTGAATATGATGAACCTCTTTGGAAGGAGTTCTTTGAGGAGGAGATCCTCGAAGGCATCTTCTAGTAGCAGTTCCGTTCGTCGGTCTTATGTTGAACCAAGTGAAAGTATCATACGAGATGTCGCCACCAAAACATGCTTATGGTCATGCAACGATTATATGGTGAGTGTGGGCATTAAGGAAGAATTTGAGCAATATGTTCACAATGTCGAGCTCGGTCCCTACATTTTAGATAAGTGCAACCAACACCTCACTCTCACTGAATCATTTACCAAAGGATTTAAATTCCATCCTGGTGAGTCTAGGGTGTCATTTAAACTATATGAAAATCCATTTACCATTTCTTTAGAGAGATTTGCTCACCGCTGCAAAATCCCATTCTGGGGTTCTCTTGACGAACCACCAAGATCTGAGTTTGAGATATTCTTGACTAGTCTTTGCTATGGTGAAACTAGGGGAGTGACGCAGGGTAGAATAAAGAGCATTCATTTCCCGCAATCCAGTACTTCACGTTATTTAATGGAAAATGTATTGTAGGTAAATAAGATTGTAGTACACTTTGTGCTCCAGACTTGAGCCTCATATGCACCGCTCTCACCGGTGACAAAAGTTATAATCTTGGAGCGATTGTTGCACGTAGGTTGCAACACAATGCTGGTAGTGGATATTTTTATGGTGGAATTTATGCCACACGCTTAGCAAGAGAGCTGGGTGTTTCACCTTTGCCCTATGACCCTATTTTACCCACGCAGTGTTGGAGAACGTAGCAGAAATTCAAAATTTTCTACGCATCACCAAGATCAATCTATGGAGTAATCTAGCAATGAGGGGAAAGGGAGTGCATCTACATACCCTTGTAGATCGCGATGCGGAAGCGTTGCAAGAACGCGGATGAGGGAGTCGTACTCGTAGCGATTCAGATCGCGGTTGATTCCGATCTAAGCACCGAAGAACGGTGCCTCCGCGTTCAACACACGTGCAGCCCGGTGACGTCTCCCACGCCTTGATCCAGCAAGGAGAGAGGGAGAGGTTGGGGAAGACTCCATCCAGCAGCAACACAACGGCGTGGTGGTGATGGAGGACCGTGGCAATCCCGCAGGGCTTCGCCAAGCACCGCGGGAGAAGAGGAGGAGGGAGAGGGGTAGGGCTGCACCGAAAGAGAGATGTTCTCGTGTATCTTGGGCAGCCCAAACCTCAACTATATATAGGGGGAGGGGGCTGCGCCCCCCTTAGGGTTTCCACCCCCAAGAGGAGGCGGCCAGCCCTAGATCCCATCAAGGGGGGGCGGCCAAGGGGAGGAGAGGGGGGGCGCCCCACTAGATGGGCCCTAAGGCCCATCTGGACCTAGGGTTTGCCCCCTCCCACTCTCCCATGCGCCTTGGGCCTTGGTGGGGGGGCGCACCAGCCCACCTGGGGCTGGTCCCCTCCCACACTTGGCCCACGCAGCCTTATGGGGCTGGTGGCCCCACTTGGTGGACCCCCGGGACCCTCCCGGTGGTCCCGGTACATTACCGATTTCACCCGAAACTTTTCCGGTGACCAAAACAGGACTTCCCATATATAAATCTTTACCTCCGGACCATTCCGGAACTCCTGGTGATGTCCGGGATCTCATCCGGGACTCCGAACAACATTCGGTAACCACGTACATACTTTCCCTATAACCCTAGCGTCATCGAACCTTAAGCGTGTAGACCCTACGGGTTCGGGAACCATGCAGACATGACCGAGACGTTCTCCGGTCAATAACCAACGGCGGGATCTGGATACCCATGTTGGCTCCCACATGTTCCACGATGATCTCATCGGATGAACCACGATGTCGGGGATTCAATCAATCCCGTATACAATTCCCTTTGTCTACCGGTATGTTACTTGCCCGAGATTCGATCGTCGGTATCCCTATACCTTGTTCAATCTCGTTACCGGCAAGTCTCTTTACTCGTTCCGTAACTCACATCATCCCGTGATCAACTCCTTGGTCACATTGTGCACATTATGATGATGTCCTACCGAGTGGGCCTAGAGATACCTCTCCGTTTACACGGAGTGACAAATCCCAGTCTCGATTCGTGCCAACCCAACAGACACTTTCGGAGATACCCGTAGTGCACCTTTATAGCCACCCAGTTACGTTGTGACGTTTGGCACACCCAAAGCATTCCTACGGTATCCGGGAGTTGCACAATCTCATGGTCTAAGGAAATGATACTTGACATTAGAAAAGCTCTGAGCAAACGAACTACACGATCTTGTGCTAGGCTTAGGATTGGGTCTTGTCCATCACATCATTCTCCTAATGATGTGATCCCGTTATCAACGACATCCAATGTCCATGGTCAGGAAACCGTAACCATCTATTGATCAACGAGCCAGTCAACTAGAGGCTTACTAGGGACATGGTGTTGTCTATGTATCCACACATGTATCTGAGTTTCCTATCAATACAATTCTAGCATGGATAATAAACGATTATCATGAACAAGGAAATATAATAATAACCTATTTATTATTGCCTCTAGGGCATATTTCCAACTGTCTCCCACTTGCACTAGAGTCAATAATCTAGTTCACATCACCATGTGATTAACACTCATAGGTCACATCACCATGTGACCAACATCCAAAGAGTTCACTAGAGTCAACAATCTAGTTCACATCACTATGTGATTAACTCAATGTGTTCTGGTTTGATCATGTTATGCTTGTGAGAGAGGTTATTAGTCAACGGGTCTGAACCTTTCAGATCCGTGTGTGCTTTACGAATATCTATGTCATCTTGGGGATGCTACCACGCGCTATTTGGAGCCATTTCAAATAACTGCTCTACTATACGAATCCGGTTTACTACTCAGAGTCATCCGGATTAGTGTCAAAGTTCGCATCGACGTAACCCTTTACGACGAACTCCTTTTCACCTCCATAATCGAGAAAATTCCTTAGTCCACTAGATACTAAGGATAAGTTCGACCGCTGTCATGTGATCCATTCCCGGATCACTATTGTACCCCTTGACCAACTCATGGCAAGGCACACTTCATGTGCGGTACACAGCATAGCATACTGTAGAGCCTACGTCTGAAGCATAGGGGACGACCTTCGTCCTTTCTCTCTCTTCTACTGTGGTCAGGTCTTGAGTCTTACTCAATACTCACACCTTGTAACACAGCCAAGAACTCCTTCTTTGCTGATCTATTTTGAACTCTTTCAAAATCATGTCAAGGTGTGCATTCTTTGAAAGTATCATCAGGCGTCTTGATCTATCTCTATAGATCTTGATGCCCAATATGTAAGCAGCTTTATCCAGGTCTTCCTTTGAAAAACTCCTTTCAAACAACCCTTTATGCTTTCCAGAAATTTTACATCATTTCGGATCAACAATATTTTATTCACATATACTTATCAGAAATGTTGTAGCACTCCCACTCACTTTATTGTAAATACAAGTTTCTAACAAACTTTGTATAAACCCAAAAACTTTGATCACTCCATCAAAGTGTATATTCTGACTCCGAGATGCTTGCTCTAATCCATGGAAGGATCGCTGGAGCTAGCATACCTTTTAGCATCCTTAGGATCGACAAAAACTTTCTGATTGTATCACATACAACCTTTCCTTACGAAAACTGGTAAGGAAACTTGTTTTGACATCCATCTGCCAGATTTCACAAATGCAGCTAATGCTAACATGATTCCGACGGACTTAAGCACCGCTACGGATGAGAAAATCTCATCGTAGTCAACTCCTTGAACTTGTGGAAATACTCTTTGCCACAAGTCGAGCTTCATAGATGGTAACATTACCGTCCACGTCCGTCTTCTTCTTAAAGATCCATTTATCTCGGATTTCATGGCTTCTAACCATTTGTCGGAATATGGGCCCACCATCGCTTCTCCATAGCTCATAGGTTCATCGTTGTCCAACAACATGACTTCCAAGACAGGATCACGTACTACTCTGAAGTATTACGCATCCTCGTCGTCCTACGAGGTTTGGCAGTGACTTGATCCGAAGTTTCATGATCACCATCATAAGCTTCCACTTCAATTGGTGTAGGTGCCACAGGAACAACTTCCTGTGCCCTGCTACACACTAGTTGAAGTGACGGTTCAATAACCTTATCAAGTCTCCACCATCCTCCCACTTAATTCTTTCGAGAGAAACTTTTCCTCGAGAAAGGACCTGTTTCTAGAAGCAATTACTTTTGCTTCCAGATCTGAAATAGGAGGTATACCCAACTGTTTTGGGTTTTCTATGAAGATGTATTTATCCGCTTTGGGTTCGAGCTTATCAGCTTGAAACTTTTTCACATAAGCATCGCAACCCCAAACTTTTAAGAAACGACAACTTAGGTTTCTCTAAACGGTGTCGTCTCAACGGAATTGCGTGGTGGCCCTTTTAAAGTGAATGCGGTTGTCTCTAATGCCTAACCCATAAATGATAGCGGTAATTCGATAAGAGACATCATGGTATGCACCATATCCAATAGGGTGCAGTTATGATGTTCGGACACACCATCACACTGTGGTGTTCCAGGCGGTATTAATTGTGAAACACTTTCCACAATGTCTTAATTGTGTGCCAAACTCGTAACTCAGATACTCATCTCTATGATCATATCACAGACATTTTATCCTCTTGTCACGACGATCTTCAACTTCACTCTGAAATTACTTGAACCTTTCAATAATTCAGACTTGAGTTTTATCAAGCAAATACACTCAGCATCTACTCAAACCATCTGTGAAGTAAGAACATAACGATATCCACTGCATGCCTCAGCACTCATTGGACTGCATACATCAAAATGTATTACTTCCAATAAGTTGCTCTCTTGTTCCATCTTACTGAAAACGAGGCCTTTCAGTCATCTTGCCCATGTGGTATGATTTGCATGTCTCAAGTGATTCAAAATCAAGTGAGTCCAAACGATCCATCTGCATGGAGTTTCTTCATGCATATATACCAATAGACATGGTTCGCATGTCTCAATCTTTTCAAAAACGACTGAGTCCAAATATCCATCTACATGGAGCTTCTTCATGCGTTCTATACCAATATGACTCAAATGGCAGTGCCACAAGTATGTGGAACTATCATTACTATCTTATATCTTTTGGCATGAACATGTGTATCACTACGATCGAGATTCATTTTAGGTGCAAGACCATTAAAGGTATTATTCAAATAAACAGAGTAACCATTATTCTCCTTAAATGAATAACTGTATTGCGATAAACATAATCCAATCATGCTCAACGCAAACACCAAATCTCAATGGTAGAGGGAGCATGCGATGCTTGATCACATCAACCTTGGAAACATTTCCAACACATATCGTCATCTCACCTTTAGCTAGTCTCCGTTTATTCCGCAGCTTTTATTTCGAGTTACTAACACTTAGCAACCGAACCGGTATCTAATACCCTGGTGCTGCTAGGAGTACTAGTAAAGTACACATTCATATGACGTATATCCAATATACTTCTGTCGACCTTGTCTGCCTTCTCATCTACCAAGTATCTAGGGTAGTACTACTTTAGTGACCGTTCCCCTCATTAAGAAGCACTTAGTCTCGGGTTTGGGTTCAACCTTGGGATTCTTCACTAGAGCAACAAATGACTTGCTGTTTCATGAAGTATCCCTTTTTCCCTTGCCCTTCTAGAAACTAGTGGTTTTACTAACCATCAACAATTGATGCTCCTTATTGATTTCTACTTTCGCGGTGTCAAACATCGCGAGTTGCTCAAGGATCATCATAACTATCCCTGATATGTTATAGTTCATCACGAAGCTCTACTAGCTTGGTGGCAGTGACTATGGAGAACTATCACTATCTCATCTGGGAAATTAACTCCCACTCGATTCAAGCGATTGTGGTACTCAGACAATCTGAGCACATGCTCAACGATTGAGCTTTTCTCCCTTAGTTTGCAGGCTTAAGAAACTTGTCAGAGGTCTCATACCTCTTGACGTGGGCACTAGTCTGAAATCCCAATTTCAGTCTTCGGAACATCTCATATGTTCTGCGACGTTTCACAAACGTCTTTGGTGCCACAATTCTAAACCATTAAAACTATCACGTAGTCATCAAAACGTGTATGTCAGATGTTTCGCAACATCTATAGACGACGCTGAGGTTCAGCACACCGAGCGGTGCATTAAGGACATAAGCCTTCTGTGCAGCAATGAGGACAATCCTCAGTTTACGGACCCAGTCCGCATAATTGCTACTACCAACTTTCAACTAAATTTTCTCTAGGAACATATCTTAAACAGTAGAACTAAAGCGTATGACATAATTTGCAAAGACCTTTTGACTATGTTCATGATAATGAAATTCATCTGATTATTGAATGAACTCCCACTCAGATAGACATCCCTCTAGTCATCTAAGTGATACATGATCCGAGTCAAACTAGGCCGTGTCCGATCATCACGTGAGACGGACTAGTCATCATCGGTGAACATCTCCATGTTGATCGCATCTACTATACGACTCATGTTCGACCTTTCGATCTCTTGTGTTCCGAGGCCATGTCTGTACATGCTAGGCTCGTCAAGTCAACCTAAGTGTTTCGCATGTGTTCCGAGGCCATGTCTGTACATGCTAGGCTCGTCAACACCCGTTGTATTTGAACGTTAGAATCTATCACACCCGATCATCACGTGGTGCTTCGAAACAACGAACCTTCGCAACGGTGCACAGTTAGGGGGAACACTTCTCTTGAAATTTTAGTGAGGGATCATCTTACTTACTACCGTCGTTCTAAGCAAATAAGATGCATAACATATAAACATCACATGTAATCAAATAGTGACATGATATGGCCAATATCATTTTGCTCCTTTGATCTCCATCTTCGGGGCACCATGATCATCTTTGTCACCGGCATGACACCATGATCTCCATCATTGTGTCTTCTTGAAGTTGTCACGCCAACGGTTACTTCTACTTCTATGGCTAACGCGCTTAGCAATAAAGTAAAGTAACTTACATGGCGTTATTCAATGACACGCAGGTCATACAAAAATAAAGACAACTCCTATGGCTCCTGCCGGTTGTCATACTCATCGACATGCAAGTCGTGATTCCTATTACAAGAATATGATCAATCTCATACATCACATATATCATTCATCACATCTTCTGGCCATATCACATCACATAGCACATGCTGCAAAAACAAGTTAGACGTCCTCTAATTGTTGTTGCAAGTTTTTACGTGGCTTGTATAGGTTTCTAGCAAGAACGTTTCTTACCTACGTAAAACCACAACGTGATATGCCAATTTCTATTTACCCTTCATAAGGACCCTTTTCATCGAATCCGTTCCGACTAAAGTGGGAGAGACAGACACCCGCTAGCCACCTTATGCATCTAGTGCATGTCAGTCAGTGGAACCTGTCTCACGTAAGCGTACGTGTAAGGTCGGTCCGGGCCGCTTCATCCCACAATGCCGCCGAAACAAGATAAGACTAGTAGCGGCAAGAAGAATTGGCAACATCTACGCCCACAACTACTTTGTGTTCTACTCGTGCATAGAAACTACGCATAGACCTAGCTCATGATGCCACTGTTGGAGAACGTAGCAGAAATTCAAAATTTTCTACGCATCACCAAGATCAATCTATGGAGTAATCTAGCAACGAGGGGAAGGGGAGTGCATCTACATACCCTTGTAGATCGCGATGCGGAAGCGTTGCAAGAACGCGGATGAGGGAGTCGTACTCGTAGTGATTCAGATCGCGGTTGATTCCGATCTAAGCACCGAAGAACGGTGCCTCCGCGTTCAACACACGTGCAGCCCGGTGACGTCTCCCACGCCTTGATCCAGCAAGGAGAGAGGGAGAGGTTGGGGAAGACTCCATCCAGCAGCAACACGACGGCGTGGTGGTGATGGAGGAGCGTGGCAATCCCGCAGGGCTTCGCCAAGCACCGCGGGAGAAGAGGAGGAGGGAGAGGGGTAGGGCTGCACCGAAAGAGAGATGTTCTCGTGTATATTGGGCAGCCCAAACCTCAACTATATATAGGGGGGAGGGGGCTGCGCCCCCCTTAGGGTTTCCACCCCCAAGAGGAGGTGGCCAGCCCTAGATCCCATCAAGGGGGGGCGGCCAAGGGGAGGAGAGGGGGGGCGCCCCACTAGATGGGCCCTAAGGCCCATCTGGACCTAGGGTTTGCCCCCTCCCACTCTCCCATGCGCCTTGGGCCTTGGTGGGGGGGCGCACCAGCCCACCTGGGGCTGGTCCCCTCCCACACTTGGCCCACGCAGCCTTCTGGGGCTGGTGGCCCCACTTGGTGGACCCCCGGGACCCTCCCGGTGGTCCCGGTACATTACCGATTTCACCCGAAACTTTTCCGGTGACCAAAACATGACTTCCCATATATAAATCTTTACCTCCGAACCATTCCGGAACTCCTCGTGACGTCCGGGATCTCATCCGGGACTCCAAACAACATTCGGTAACCACGTACATACTTTCCCTATAACCCTAGCGTCATCGAACCTTAAGCGTGTAGACCCTACGGGTTCGAGAACCATGCAGACATGACCGAGACGTTCTCCGGTCAATAACCAACAGCGGGATCTGGATACCCATGTTGGCTCCCACATGTTCCACGATGATCTCATCGGATGAACCACGATGTCGGGGATTCAATCAATCCCGTATACAATTCCCTTTGTCTACCGGTATGTTACTTGCCCGAGATTCGATCGTCGGTATCCCTATACCTTGTTCAATCTCGTTACCGGCAAGTCTCTTTACTCGTTCCGTAACTCACATCATCCCGTGGTCAACTCCTTGGTCACATTGTGCACATTATGATGATGTCCTACCGAGTGGGCCCAGAGATACCTCTCCGTTTACACGGAGTGACAAATCCCAGTCTCGATTCGTGCCAACCCAACAGACACTTTCGGAGATACCCGTAGTGCACCTTTATAGCCACCCAGTTACGTTGTGACGTTTGGCACACCCAAAGCATTCCTACGGTATCCGGGAGTTGCACAATCTCATGGTCTAAGGAAATGATACTTGACATTAGAAAAGCTCTGAGCAAACGAACTACACGATCTTGTGCTAGGCTTAGGATTGGGTCTTGTCCATCACATCATTCTCCTAATGATGTGATCCCGTTATCAACGACATCCAATGTCCATGGTCAGGAAACCGTAACCATCTATTGATCAACGAGCTAGTCAACTAGAGGCTTACTAGGGACATGGTGTTGTCTATGTATCCACACATGTATCTAAGTTTCCTATCAATACAATTCTAGCATGGATAATGAACGATTATCATGAACAAGGAAATATAATAATAACCAATTTATTATTGCCTCTAGGGCATATTTCTAACACGCAGTACTTAGACTTTGATGCTATGAAACATCATAAGATCCTTAGAGGTGAACCCCATAATTTCACTTATAAATTGTTGTTTAATAAAAGTTCTGTGGTGGACACATATTTGCCTGCACCTGCTCTCTTTGATGTTCACAGTAGGGGAAGATATTATGTTCTTGAGAGCGAGGCCCGAGCTCATAACACGGCAGTTGTGGCCGCACGGCAGGCTGCAGCATCCGCACCGAGAGCCTCCATGAGCTATCACTCCGACCATTATGCAGGCTACTGACTGATTACCAAGTTAGGCCAAAAGCCTAAGCTTGGGGGAGTACGTATTTGCACCGACATTACGTTCATGTTCACACATTTCATTTCAGTTGTCTGTGTCCACACTTTTTCATTGTATTATCCATGCTAGATTTATTTTCTAGCTTTCTTCTTGTGTGTTTGAAAAACTTTGAGAAAATCCAAAAATATATTTCCTATTTCTTTTCGGTTTTTCTTCCTAGTTTAAATTGTTGTAGCACTAAAAAGAAAACCCAAAAAGATTTCTTTGTTCTTCTTTTGCTTGTCGGGAGCTCTCCCGTGTAAATAGTTTTCTCGTTTTTTATTTTCTTTCTTTAAGTTGATTTCTTTCAGAAAACCAAAAACTCCAAAAATACTTCAGTGTGTTCCTCTGAATTTCTTTTCTTTTTATTGAGTCATACCAAGGAGAAGACCACGATGAAAATGTTGAGTGGCTCTCATATGCATTATTGTTGATCTAACAAGGAGCCCATATTACCTTGTCTTCTCCTGTTGAATAAAACGTTTGCAGATTCCAGCTTAGTCCACGACACTCTTGCACTATTATTATTTTCATATCGTCCGGTCATGCAAGTGAAAGGCAATAATGACGATATTTGATGAACTGGCTATGGCAGAGAGAAACGGGTATGAACTCGACTTGTTCTTTTTTGTAAATATGTTTAACCTAGTATCCATGATTCAACCCACTATGATTAAACATGTTTGCAATGGCAATTAGAGATTATAGTTTCCCATGCCATGCATAAGTAGCTAGGAGTGGATAATGATTTATCTTGGATGTCAACATTGCGTTAAAATGATTGTGATGTAGTATGATGATATGGTATCCTCCTCTGAATGTTCGAGTGGCTTGACTTGGCACATGTTCATGCATGTAGTTGAATCAAAACCAACACAACCTCTATGATATTTATGTTCATGGTGTTCATATCCACTCATGCTGTATCCAATGTTACTTATGCATAATGCATGTTCATGGTCGTTGTTGCTCTCTAGCTGGCCGCTTCTCAACCTATTTGCTAGCCTTCGCCTGTACTAAGTGGAAATTCTGCTTGTACATCCAAAACCTGAAACCGAAGTTATTCCAGATGAGTCCACCATACCTACCTATATGCGGTATTACCATGCCACCCTAAGTAAATTTGCATGTGCCACCTCTAAAAACTTCAAATAAATTAATATCCTTTTGGATTGTTCATAGAGCGACAGGAGGTAGTCAGTATCTTCCATGCTAAGCGGGTTATTCTCAGGATGAGTGTTTATTCACTCGTCATTGCACGAGAAGGGGCGGTAATAGGGATTCCTAGTCCCAAACTGCAAAAAGAATAGAGTTTACAAATAATCAAACAAAAACTCATACGGAGTAATAACCTTTACTTTATCGCCCGGGAACCGCTGCTAATGTGTTTAGCATGAAGATACCGATAACTGATGGTCGCGAAGTAAACAAGAAGGGTGCATTTCTCAAAATTTCATTTACCTCTGTTTTAAAAACTTGAGCTCTGGCACCGCTGCAAATCACTGCTTCCCTCTGTGAAGGAACTATCTATTTACTTTTATGTTGTATCATCACCTTCTCAAATAAGCGCCAGAACCTGAGAGCACTGCTGTCATGCTTATGCATTGTGTGTAGCTAATGTTGGGTGCATCATGACTAGATCTTTTCTACCATGAATTACAATGTTTAGTCGCTGCTTGAACTTTGGAGGTGCTCTGCATTTATGTTTTGCGGTCTCAGAAAGGGCTAGTGTAGCGATCCGACCTCAGATGGTCAAATCTCTGTGACTAAGTGTCATCCCTGGATCGGTAATGCTGACACACACAATACTCGAAGGATTTATAACAGAGTGCAATCACACACTTATTACATCGAATGTCTCAAAAGAGAACTTATTACAATAAATATGGCTTAAGGCCATCTAAATGAGATAACAGCGGAAGGCTTGGAAGATAAAGTGAGTCCATCAACTCCAACGGCATAACTGAGTGCATGACAACGACCTATCGCACCTTACTCGTCGTCTGAAAAGTCTGCAACATAATACGTTGCAGCCCGGGAACGGGTCAGCACATGGAATATGCTGGCAAAATAACACAGTAGAGCAATGAACAGATAAAGCTATCACTACATGCATATTTGGCTGGTGGAGGCTCTAAGGTTATATGTTTTTGCGAAAAAGCCAGTTTTTTCCTACATCAAAGGAATAAATTTTATTTAACTATCATGGTGGTTGAAACATTGAGAATGGTACCCCCCATCTCAATCCCAATTAAAAGTAATCATTAATAACCCAACAAATTTATTTAGAGTGATGAGACACAATAGGATAATCCAAGTACTAGATACTCAAAATGTCCATAACCGCGGACACGGCTAACCATGATTAGATTGTACACTCTGCAGAGGTTTGCACACTTTTCCCCACAAGACTCGATCTCCTCCGTTTGATTTCTCGCACTACATGGTGTTTGAGAAATGGATGACCGAGACACAGTCTTTCAGAAACATTAACTCTTTACTCCGGGTGGACCGGTACACCTACTTTCCCCTACATCTGCTAGTCCACCTCTTCAAGAGGTCATGTAGCATACTCAACTATGCCAGAGCCCATAATGGCTTGTGGCTGCACACGAAAGTTTGTAGCATTAAATATCTCACGATCCCTTTGAGCCTGGGTGGTGGACCGTAGGAGGATCACACGGTATGTCCCCGGGATCTCCTAGGACAACACTGGATTCCCCAGGTGCCCAAAACAAACAATCCACCCAGATGTGTATTAATGTTGCCACCTTAAATTGAACCAGTAATTAACAATCTCACATCTGTCATGGATACACTCAAACCCAATCCACGTCTACGAGCATAGCATGGCAATATAAGCATAACGTAGAAGTAACTCCCAGGGTTTGATAGTAAAACAGGGTAATAGGTTCTACCTCATCAACTACTTCCCAATACCCACAAATTAATCACACCCTAATCATGCAATGTTTGAGTATTATAAATAATGCATAAAACTGGGTATGAAAAGAGTATGATCAATGTGTTACTTGCCTTGCTGACGATCCGCGAAACCTAGAGACTCGTAGTAGCACGCTTCGCACTCCGGGAATTCTATCACAAACAAACAATAGCATACATAAGCAATCAATCAAAGATGCATGGGCAAAACTCAAATAAGATGATCTAACCAGAAAGTTCAACTTAAGAACTCCGGTTTGCAAAAAGAAACAAATAAAACGGAGCAACAAAGCTCAAACTACGAAAGAAACAAAATCTGATTACTAATCTGGACTAAAGTCAAATTTTACAGTACCAAAATCTTGTTCAAGTTAGTTAAACAGAAAGAGGGCTTCGAGACGAAGAACTAGGCGCTTGAATTGCCTGATTCCGATAAACGAGCGAAAAGATAAACTAAAACGAAAATCAGGGCAGAAATCACGATCGAAAATAATCGCGGAAAAACCCTGGAAAAAGAAAACTGACGAACAGGCTAACGAACGAACGTTCGCTGTCTGTGACTAACGGGTGAAAGGCGTTCGTTAAAATGAACGTACGGACGAACGTCCGCAATTTAACCGAACCGAAAAAAACCAAAACCAAAACCGATCTAAATAAAAAACGGGTTAGGGTTTTAAAAAAAACCGACCGGACTAAAGTCAACGGCGGCGGCTCGGTGGAGATCGGCGGTGGCGAGCGGCGGCGGCGGCTCACGAGGCGGCGGCGCGGCTTAGGGTTTGGCGGGGTGCGTGGGTGGGCTGGGGCTGGCTGCTGCTCGAGGCCTCGCCTCTTAAAGGGCCGGCCGGGTCGGTGTTCCAGGCTGACACGGCCCGGTAAGGCGGTAACTTTTTTTTAAAGAAAATGATTCCACGCAGAAAAACAAGGAAAAGAAATACTGAACAGACTCCAAAAATGCTGAAATAAATTTTCCCCGTCCTCTAAAAATATGCTGGACAAGGTGAACATTTATTTAGGACTCTAATGCAATTTTGAAAAACGCGTAATTTTTTCCTAATTCGAATAAAATAGCAATAAAATCCAAATAAAATTATTTATTTGATTTTAATATTTTTCCTCCAATATTTCATCTATTTTGGAGAAGTCATATTATCTCCTCTCATATATTTGATATGAAATATTTTCGTAGAGAAAAATAATTAAAACAAATGACCCTTGTTTCAATACTTGATAAAATTCAAATATGAAAACGGTGAAATCCCCAACTCTCTCCGTGGGTCCTTGAGTTACTTAGAATTTCGAGGGTCGCAAAGCAGATATGCAATAAAATATGATATGCATGAATGACCTAGGTATAACATTCCAAATTGAAAATTTGGGATGTTACAAAAACCTACCCCCCTTAAGATGAATCTCGCCCTCGAGATTCTGGTTAGCTAGAAAATAGGTGTGGGTGGTCTTTGCGTAGATCATTGTCTCATTCCCAGGGCTTCATCGTCGGTATGGTGGCTCCACTGAACCTTGCAAAACTTGATAACCTTGCTGCGAGTAACTCGGCTGGCAAACTCAAGAATCTTGACAGGTTTCTCCTCATATGTCAAATCACTATCCAACTGTATTGCTTCCAGGGGCACTATATCTCTTAGAGGAATATCGGCCATCTCTACATGGCACTTCTTCGGCTGGGAAACATGAAACACATCATGAACTCCTGACAGTCCTTCGGGTAACTCCAACTTGTAGGCAACCTCTCCCATGCGTTCCAAAACATGGTACGGTCTTACAAATCTCGGGGCTAACTTTCCCTTAACTCCAAAACGTTTAACTCCTCGGAGAGGCGACACTCGCATATATGCTCTGTCTCCGATTTCATAGACTACCTCCTTGCGTTTCGAGTCTGCATAACTCTTCTGTCAGGACTGAGCTACCTTCAGTCTATCTCGAATCAACTTAACTTTCTCTTCGGACTCCTTGATCAAATCTGGTCCAAACAACTGTCGGTTTCCAACTTCATCCCACATCAACGGTGTTCTGCACCTTCGTCCATACAGGGCCTCAAACGGTGCCATCTTCAAACTGGCCTGGTAGCTATTGTTGTACGAGAACTCTGCGTAGGGCAAATTGTCATCCCAACTAGATCCATAATCCAGCGCACAAGCTCTCAACATATCCTCCAGAATCTGATTGACTCTCTCTGTCTTTCCATCTGTCTGCGGATGAAAGGCTGTACTGAACTCTAGCCTCGTACCCAAAGTCTGGTGCAACTGATGCCAAAACTTTGATGTAAACTACGTTCCTCTATCTGATACGATGGTCCTCGGAACTCCATGCAGACATACGATCCTGGTCATATATATCTTGGCCAACTTCGCACTTGTATAGGTGGTCTTCACTGGGATAAAGTGAGCTACTCTGGTCAAGCGATCAACTACTACCAGATAGAATCATATCCTGATCGGGTCCTGGGCAATCCGGTGATGAAATCCATGCCAAGCTTGTCCCACTTCCATTCGGGTATCGGCATAGGCTGCAGTAATCCTGCTGGCTTCTGATGTTCTGCCTTCACTCTCTGACATACATCACATACGGCTACATACTCTGCAATATCCTTCTTCATACCAGTCCACCAGAAACGTTCCTTCAAGTCCAAATACATCTTAGTGTTTCCGGGGTGTATCGAGTATGGCGAGTCATGAGCCTCCTATAGTATCAACTTCCTGATCTCTGCAATATTGGGCACATATACACGGTCCTCGAACCATAAGGTGTCATGCTCATCCTCACGAAAACCTTTGGCTTTTCCTTCGCCCATTCTCTCCTTTATCTCAGCAATCTCTTTGTCATCCTTTTGAGCTTCTCGAATCTTTCCCAACAATGTAGACTGAACTTCCATTGCTGCAACAAAACCTCTAGGAACAATCTCCAAACGAAGTTCCCAGAGATCCTCGGCTAACTCCTTTGGCATCCCCCCGCTTACGAGGGTGTTAACATAACTCTTACGGCTCAAAGCATCTGCTACGACATTGGCCTTTCCTGGATGATAATGTTGTTGGAAATATGCCCTAGAGGCAATAATAAAATGGTTATTATTATATTTCCTTGTTCATGATAATTGTCTATTGTTCATGCTATAATTTTGTTATCCAGAAATCGTAATACATGTGTGAATACATAGACCACAACATGTCCCTAGTGAGCCTCTAGTTGACTAGCTCGTTGATCAACAGATAGTCATGGTTTCCTGACTATGGACATTGGATGTCATTGATAACGGGATCGCATCATTAGGAGAATGATGTGATGGACAAGACCCAATCCTAAGCATAGCGCAAAGATCGTGTAGTTCGTTTGCTAGAGCTTTTCCAATGTCAAGTATCTTTTCCTTAGACCATGAGATCGTGTAACTCCCGGATGCCGTAGGAGTGCTTTGGGTGTACCAAACGTCACAACGTAACTGGGTGACTATAAAGGTACA
Organism: Triticum aestivum; assembly: GCF_018294505.1. Taxonomy (NCBI): domain Eukaryota; kingdom Viridiplantae; phylum Streptophyta; class Magnoliopsida; order Poales; family Poaceae; genus Triticum; species Triticum aestivum. The sequence continues at coordinate 422,766,633 of NC_057814.1, read as the reverse complement.
CTACAGGTATCTCTGAAAGTGTCTGTTGGGTTGACACGGATCGAGACTGGGATTTGTCACTCCGTATGACGGAGAGGTATCTCTGGGCCCACTCGGTAATGCATCATCATAATGAGCTCAAAGTGACCAAGTGGTTGGTCACGGTATCATGCATTACGGTACGAGTAAAGTGACTTGCCGGTAACGAGATTGAACAAGGTATTGGCATACCGACGATCGAATCTCGGGCAAGTAACATACCGATTGACAAAGGGAATTGTATACAGGATTGATTGAATCCTCGACATCGTGGTTCATCCGATGAGATCATCGTGGAACATGTGGGAGCCAACATGGGTATCCAGATCCCGCTGGTGGTTATTGACCGGAGAGTCGTCTCGGTCATCTGCATGTCTCCCGAACCCGTAGAGTCTACACACTTAAGGTTTGGTGACGCTAGGGTTGTAGAGATATTAGTATGCGGTAACCCCGAAAGTTGTTCGGAGTCCCGGATGAGATCCCGGACGTCACGAGGAGTTCCGGAATGGTCCGGAGGTGAAGAATTGTATATAGGAAGTCAAGTTTCGGCCACCGGGAAAGTTTCGGGGGTCACCGGTATTGTACCGGGACCACCGGAAGGGTCCCGGGGGTCCACCGGGTGGGGCCACCTATCCCGGAGGGCCCCATGGGCTGAAGTGGGAGGGGAACCAGCCCTTGGTGGGCTGGTGCGCCCCCCACTTGGGCCTCCCCTGCGCCTAGGGTTGGAAACCCTAGGGGTGGGGGCGCCCCCCACTTGGCTTGGGGGGGGGGGGGGAAGCCACCCCTTGGCCGCCGCCCCCCCTGGAGATTGGATCTCCCAGGGGCCGGCGCCCCCCAGGGCCCCGATATATAGTGGAGGGGAGGGAGGGCAGCCGCACCACAGCCCCTGGCGCCTCCCTCTCCCTCCCGTGACACCTCTCCCTCTCGCTGAGCTTGGCGAAGCCCTGCCGAGATCCCCGCTACTTCCACCACCACGCCGTCGTGCTGCTGGATCTCCATCAACCTCTCCTTCCCCCTTGCTGGATCAAGAAGGAGGAGACGTCTTCCCAACCGTACGTGTGTTGAACGCGGAGGTGCCGTCCGTTCGGCGCTCGGTCATCGGTGATTTGGATCACGACGAGTACGACTCCATCAACCCCGTTCACTTGAACGCTTCCGCTCGCGATCTACAAGGGTATGTAGATGCACTCCTCTCTCTCTCGTTGCTAGATGACTCCATAGATTGATCTTGGTGATGCGTAGAAAATTTTAAATTTCTGCTACGATCACCTACAAATGCAACTTCATATCATAATCTTTTATGAGCTCCAACCATCTCCTCTGCCTGAGGTTCAGCTCCTTCTGAGTAAAGATATACTTCAAACTCTTGTGATCCGTGTACACATCGCAACGGTTCCCAATAAGAAAATGTCTCCAAGCCTTGAGTGCATGCACCACAGCTGCTAACTCCAAATCATGCGTGGCATAATTCAACTCATGCGGTTTAAGTTGTCTTGGGGCATAGGAAACAACTCTTCCGTCTTGCATAAGTACTCCTCCAAGTCCTAAGCGAGAGGCGTCGCAATACACTTGGAAATCCTTGCGTATATTCGGCAGAATTAGCACTGGGGCTGTAGTCAAGCGTTTCTTCAACTCCTGGAAACTTGCTTCACATTCTTCTGTCCAATGGAACTTGGTGTCCTTCTTCAACAAAGCCGTCATAGGCTTCACAATCTTGGAGAAATTCTCGATAAATCTCTGATAATATTCCGCGAGTCCAAGAAAACTGCGGATCTCTCCAACTGAGGTGGGTGCCAACCACTCAGTGACTGACTGGACCTTGGTGGGATCCACTGTTATACCTTCTCCTGATATAACATGTCCAAGAAATCCAACTTCCTTCAGCCAAAACTCACATTTGCTGAACTTGGCATATAACTGGTGTTCCCTGAGCTTCTCGAGAACTAAACGCAAATGTTCCTTGTGCTCCTCTTCATTCTTCGAGTATACCAAGATATCATCAATGAACACCACGACAAACTTATCCAAGAACTCCATGAACACCTTGTTCATCATACTCATGAAATATGCAGGGGCGTTAGTTAGTCCAAATGACATAACCGTATACTCATACAGCCCGTACCTTGTGGTGAAAGTTGTCTTAGGTATATCCTTCTCCCGAATCTTCAACTGGTGATATCCCGATCGCAGATCGATCTTCGAAAACACTTTAGCTCCTTGCAGCTGGTCGAACAAATCATTGATCATCGGCAGTGGGTACTTGTTGTTGATTGTCACCTCATTCAATGCCCGATAATCAACAACCATCCTTAACGATCCATCTTTCTTCTCAACCAGGAGCACTGGGGCTCCCCATGGTGATGAACTTCATCGAATGTAACCCTTTTCCAACAACTCCTTAGTCTGCTTATTAATCTCCCCCAGATCATTTGCGTGCATCCGGTATGGTCTCTTCGATATAGGCCCGGTACCTGGCAATAGTTCTATTAAGAACCCAATGTCTCGATCCGGTGGCATTCCTGGTAATTCATCTAGAAACACATTCGGGTAATCCTTCACAACAGGTACTCCCTCCTGAACAACTCCTGAGAGGGAATTTACTTGGGTTCTCCTTGACGTATGCCTGGATACATACTTGATCCTTTTTCCCTCCGAGGTGGTGAGATAAATCGACTTACTGGCGCAATCGATGTTTCCTCCATACATCGACAACCAATCCATGCCCAGTATCACATCCAACACTTGTGACTCCAGAATTATAAGATCTGAGGGGAAAGTATGACTACCTATGGTTAATGGCATCTGAAAACATCCTCTGCTTCCCATATATGCTGCTCCGGGTGAGGTTACTAGCATAGATGTCTTAAGAACTTTAGTGGGCAACTTATACTTATCCACGAACCCCCTCGATATGTATGAATGTGATGCACCAGTATCAAAAAGAACGAGTGCAGTAAAAGACTTAACCAAAAACTTATCGATAACTGCATCTGGCTGCTCCTCAACTTCCTCCACGTTCACGTGGTTCACTTGTCCCCTGTTGAAAGGGTTGGGCTTCTTCCCAGCGCTTCCATTGCCATTACCATTCTTCAATTCCGGACAATTGTTGGTGTAGTGCCCAGTCTTCCCTGTAACATCCCAAAATTCTAAATTTTGGAATGTTATAATAAATAGATAGATTTGATTGATTGAGTGAAATTGAGTGAATTCGAAACTTTTTTGAAAGTTAAATGAGAGGGAATAAAAGGACTTTCCCAAACTTTCATTTTTTGCTTTTATGATCTCCGTGAATTCAAATTCTTTTCACCACAAAACCCTGGAGAGAAGATGACATGACTTCTTCCATTTATTTAAATGACAAGGGGTGTGGAAAATATTTGAATTTCATTTGAAAATATTTCCAATTCTGAAACTTTATGCAACTCAATGATTTTCACGAGAGAAGATAAAATGACTTCTTCAAATTATATGAAATACGAGTTGAGAGTTTCAAAGATCAAATTCAAAGTCCTTTTGGAAATTATTTTCAATTTGGAGATATTTGGGTTTTATTCAAATTATTTTTCTCCAAAAATAAAATATACGGAAAATAGGGTAACATGATTCCCTACAATAAAAAAATTGGAGACAAATTAATTTGAAATCATTTTGGTATTTTTAAATGATTTTGAGTGGGTTGTATTGCACCAGAAGCACTCTTTGCTTTATTTGAATTTTTGAGGATTTTATTTGACGTTAGTAAAATGTTCATGCTGTAGGAAATATTTTTCTGAAAATTTGGATATATTATATGCCCATATAATATTTTTATTTATTTTGTTTTATTTGTTTTTGATCGTCTGGAAAATCTTTATTAAAAAAAACTTCTTTCCCCGCGGGCCAATTAGGCCGAAGCCCAGCCAGCCGGCCGAGCCCAGCGCCGCGCCCCGCTCGTCCCCGAGCTCGGGAAGGACTCCCGCACCCGCACGGCGTCACCGCCGCCGTACGCCGCCCGGACTCCCTCCGCCGCCTCTCCGTTGCCCCCTCGCCCACGCCTCGCGCCTCCTCCCCTCCTTAAATAGCGGCCCCGGGCCTGGCCTCTCTCTCTGCTGCGCCGCGCCGCCTCTCCCGCATCTCGCCGAGCCGCCGGAGCCCGCTGCATCTCGCCGCAACCGCCGCTGCCGCCGACGAGCTGCACCGCCCCGCCGCACTTCGCCCGCGCCGCCTACCGCCGCTGCCACTGCCTCGTGCCACGTAGCCGCCCCGCGGCGCCTCTCGCCGGAGCCGCCGCCCGCCTCACCATTGACCGCCGCCGGCCCGACCCCGTTCAACCGGTAAAAACCGCCCCGACTGGTAAAACCCTAATTAGGTTATTATTTCGGTTCTTTTCGGTTAGTTAGATCGGTTTTTCCCTTTAGTTAGATTTATTTTATGGACTTTCATTAGTTAGGGTTCGGTAGTGAACGAGATCGTTCTTTAGTTCTCTGTAGCGAACGTTCACTGTTTAGTCTCTTTCTTTTTATTTTTAGTTTCCTGCCAGGGACTCGTTTGTGAATATTTTATTTACAGATTGGCCCCTGTTTTTCAAACAATCACAACTTTTTACTCGTTAGTCCAAATCCAACGAAACCAACGCCCACTTCTTCGTTATGATTCCCTCTATCCAGTAAAACAACTTGAACATGTTTTTGAAAGTTTTAAAAATTTGAATTAGAACAGATTAGAATTCAAACTTCTTTTGATCATAACTTGAGTTTTATAACTCCGATTTAATTGATTCTTTTTGCAAATCGAAGCTCTTGACCTAAAATTTCTGATAAGGCCAAATTCACTTAATTTGGTACTGTTAGAAATTGTTTTATGTTGCAAGAGTTATTTGCTTGGTTTTGATGTTTTTCGAATTGTCTTCTTCGTTATTCCCGATCTTTTGAGTGATTGCTTATGTGTGGTTGCTATTGCTTGCTTACGATAGATTGACCGGAGTGTGACGAGTAGAACTATCAAGAGTGTTGAGTGCGAATCATCTTCATCAACATTGCACGCAAGTTCACACTTTGATCATATCCCTTCCATACCCAGTTTTTATGCATTAGTTTCACACTCAAACATTGCATGAGTAGGATTGATAACATGTGGGTATTGGGAAGTAGTTGATGAGGTAGGAACCTATTGCGCTGCATTCAAACCTTGGGAGTTACTATTACATTATGCTTATACTGCTATGCTATGCTCGTAGACGTGGATTGGGTTTGAGAGTATTCATGACAGATGTGAGATTGTTAATTAATGGTTCAACTTAAGGTGGCAACTTGAATACACATCTGGGTGGATTGAGGCACCTGGGGAATTCCAGTGATTGCCTGTATTTTTTTGGAAATCCCGGGGTACCATGTGATTCTCCTATGGACTGCCACCCAGGCTCAAAGGGATCATGAGATTATTCATGCTAGAAACTTCCGTGTGCAGCCACAAGCTATTATGGGCTCTAGCATAGTTGATTAAGTCGTGTGAACTCTTACAGTGGTAGACTAGCAGATGTAGGGGAAAGTAGGTGTAACTGTCTACCCATCGTAAGGTGCTAACGCTTCTGAAAGACTGTGTCTCGGTCATCCGTTTCTCAAACATCATGAAGTGCGAGAAATCCAACGGAGGAGATCGAGTCTTGTGGGGAAAAGTGCACAAACCTCTGCAGAGTGTACAAACTAATCATGGTTAGCCATGTCCCCGGTTATGGACATTTTGAGTATCTAGTTCTTGGATTATCATGTTGATCTCATCACTTCATAATTAATTTGTTGGGTTGTTAATGATTACTTTTAATTGGGATTAAGAGGGGGATTACCTTCTCAATATTTTTCAACAAACTTTGTAGTTAAATAAAATATATTCCTTTGCAGTAGGGAAAAATTGGCTTTTTGCAAAAACCTTATAACCATAGAGCTTTTCCACCAGCCATATATGCATGTAGTGATAGCCATTGTTCATCATTTCTCTATGGTGTGAATTTGCCAGTACATTCAATGTACTGACCCTTTGTGGCTGCAACGTCTCATGTTGTAGGATTATCTTACGACGAGTAAGTGATACGTTAGGGTTACGATTTCTACACTCAACTTTGCCGTTGGTGTTGATGGGAATCCACAACCTTGTTACTTCCGCTATTTGGATTGAGGTAATAGTATTTACGTTATTTTATACATGTGATTTACCTCTGTTATAAATCCTCGAGTATTGTGTGTGTCAGCATACCGATCCAGGGATGACACTTAAGCACAGAGACTTGACCGTCTGAGGTCGGGTCGCTACATTCCCGCACTTGAAACAGGTAATGTGACTTTGATCCTTCTTGGCGGGTGTGGCTGGGTTAGAGCGGTTCTGATTGCTTCCTGCTCCATTCCCATTTCCATTCTTGGGGCCATTGTGATTGTGAGAACTTCCTCCATTGTGGGTGTGGTCTCCATGGTTATGGACAAGTCCTCCCGAGTTCGGGGTGAAACGAGGCTTCTGCTGAGATCCTGAGTTGTACTTCCCATGTCCATACTTCCTCTTGCGGCTCTCAATCTGCTGCTGCTTTCCCTCCATCATAAGAGCCTTGTCTACCAACTCCTGGTAGTTATTGAATGTCGCCACCATCAACTGCATGCTCATCTCATCATTCAGCCCTTCCATAAACTTCTCCTGCTTCGCGGCATCTGTGGCCACATCATCAGGGGCATAACAAGATAGCTTACTAAACTCATCCACGTACTGAGCTACAGTACGATTTCCCTGGCGTAAGTTGCGAAACTCACGCTTCTTCATGCTCATAGCTCCAGTTGAGACATGGGCTGTGCGGAAAGCTTGCTGAAACTGATCCCAAGTGATATTGGCTATAGGGAAAGTGGTTGTGTAATTCTCCCACCATGATGCTGCTGGTCCATCCAACTGATGTGCGACAAAATGCACCTTCTCAGCATCAATGCAACCTGCGATGGTCAACTCCCTTCCAATCTTGCGTAACCAGTCATCCGCAACTATTGGCTCAGTGCTACTAGAAAACACCGGCGGCTGTAACCTTAGAAAACGGGCTAAGTTGTCAACTGGAGGAGGGTTGTTGTTGTTGTTGTTGCCTTGGTTCTGGACTAATATCTGCATCAAGGCATTCTGCTGCTGGATCAACTGGGTGATCTCCGGTGGGAAGACAAATCCGGTGTCACGTCTCGGAGGCATCTGATGGTTTTAGAGGGGAGAGATTAGAATAGAAATGAGGTCTAGTGAGAAAGCACTACCCATATGCACATGAGACAAACACAATCATATGATATCATTCAATCAATCAAGCAAGGGCATACAAACGGTCTAGAACTATCGTTACAGTGCTCGGACTATACTATATACATGGGGAAAGACTACTAATCATATGGTGGTCATTCTAGAAATTTTGATCGGTGGAAGACTCCATGATGTCCGCTCCAGCTTCGTCTTCATAACCATCATCACTATCATCGGGGTCTGAGTCGGTGTCGTCGATGATGATGTAGTTCTCCGGACAAGTGGAATCGTCGTCTTCTCCTCCTTGCGCGGGTCTCCCATGAATACTCCGATCTTCTTTATCAGATCGTCGTTCTTCTCCAATAGTATTGCGATTTCCTCCTCATATCCGTCACGCGTAGACTTGAGTTCCTCTTCTAGCTCGGTGATCCTAGTGATTGCCTTCTTCAAATCTATCATGCCTGCGCACATCTGGTTCTCCTGGCGTCGAATGTGCTGGTTTAGCTCCTGGATGAAAGCTGCAATGGACCTGTCCTTCCTGGTGTTGATCATCTCCCATTGCTCATCTCGGCGCCCACATATTTGGTAGATAGTGTCCTTCAGCTCCTGTTTGTAGACTTCTCCAATACGTCCCATAGCAAGGTGGGCTGCCATGCTCTTGCCTAGACTCCAGGTGGGTGCATCGAAAGAAAACTCTATGGGCTCAGTGACTGGCGTGAATGTCCTTCCTGGAACTTGATCTCGAATCATCCAGCACTCCTCTTCTGGTAATGTGGCGTTGTAGGTCCCGGTGAAGCTTGGTATTCCTATGTTCACGTACCTAGTGATTTCCTCAAGTGTCGTCCAAAAGGTGTGTCTTCATCCGGTTGTGCAAACTTGTTCCTCGAGTCCGCCATCCCAAAGAGTAGAAAATGGAGAGGAGTTAGAAATGAGTAGAGAGGAGTGACCTATGGCTTTTCTTAGTGGTCGTGTCCTACAGTCAGCGTGTGCTCTGATACCATCTTGTAGCGATCCGACCTCAGATGGTCAAATCTCTGTGCATAAGTGTCATCCCTGGATCGGTAATGCTGACACACACAGTACTCGAAGGATTTATAACAGAGTGCAATCACACACTTATTACATCGAATGTCTCAAAAGAGAACTTATTATAATAAATATGGCTTAAGGCCATCTAAATGAGATAACAGCGGAAGGCTTGGAAGATAAAGTGAGTCCATCAACTCCAACGGCATAGCTGAGTGCATGACAACGACCTATCGCACCTTACTTGTCGTCTGAAAAGTCTGCAACATAATACGTTGCAGCCCGGAAACGGGTCAGCACATGGAATATGCTGGCAAAATAACACAGTAGAGCAATGAACAGATAAAGCTATCACTACATGCATATTTGGCTGGTGGAGGCTCTAAGGTTATATGTTTTTGCGAAAAAGCCAGTTTTTTCCTACATCAAAGGAATAAATTTTATTTAACTATCATGGTGGTTGAAACATTGAGAATGGTACCCCCATCTCAATCCCAATTAAAAGTAATCATTAATAACCCAACAAATTTATTTAGAGTGATGAGACACAATAGGATAATCCAAGTACTAGATACTCAAAATGTCCATAACCGCGGACACGGCTAACCATGATTAGATTGTACACTCTGCAGAGGTTTGCACACTTTTCCCCACAAGACTCGATCTCCTCCGTTTGATTTCTCGCACTACATGGTGTTTGAGAAATGGATGACCGAGACACAGTCTTTCAGAAACATTAACTCTTTACTCCGGGTGGACCGGTACACCTACTTTCCCCTACATCTGCTAGTCCACCTCTTCAAGAGGTCATGTAGCATACTCAACTATGCCAGAGCCCATAATGGCTTGTGGCTGCACACGAAAGTTTGTAGCATTAAATATCTCACGATCCCTTTGAGCCTGGGTGGTGGACCGTAGGAGGATCACACGGTATGTCCCCGGGATCTCCTAGGACAACACTGGATTCCCCAGGTGCCCAAAACAAACAATCCACCCAGATGTGTATTAATGTTGCCACCTTAAATTGAACCAGTAATTAACAATCTCACATCTGTCATGGATACACTCAAACCCAATCCACGTCTACGAGCATAGCATGGCAATATAAGCATAACGTAGAAGTAACTCCCAGGGTTTGATAGTAAAACAGGGTAATAGGTTCTACCTCATCAACTACTTCCCAATACCCACAAATTAATCACACCCTAATCATGCAATGTTTGAGTATTATAAATAATGCATAAAACTGGGTATGAAAAGAGTATGATCAATGTGTTACTTGCCTTGCTGACGATCCGCGAAACCTAGAGACTCGTAGTAGCACGCTTCGCACTCCGGGAATTCTATCACAAACAAACAATAGCATACATAAGCAATCAATCAAAGATGCATGGGCAAAACTCAAATAAGATGATCTAACCAGAAAGTTCAACTTAAGAACTCCGGTTTGCAAAAAGAAACAAATAAAACGGAGCAACAAAACTCAAACTACGAAAGAAACAAAATCTGATTACTAATCTGGACTAAAGTCAAATTTTACAGTACCAAAATCTTGTTCAAGTTAGTTAAACAGAAAGAGGGCTTCGAGACGAAGAACTAGGCGCTTGAATTGCCCGATTCCGATAAATGAGCGAAAAGATAAACTAAAACGAAAATCAGGGCAGAAATCGTGATCGAAAATAATCGCGGAAAAACCCTGGAAAAAGAAAACTGACGAACAGGCTAACGAACGAACGTTCGCTGTCTGTGACTACCGGGTGAACGGCGTTTGTTAAAACGAATGTACGGACGAACGTCCGCAGTTTAACCGATCTAAAAAAGAGGGTTAGGGTTTAAAAAAACAGACCGGACTAAAGTCAACGGCGGCGGATCGGTGGAGATCGGCGGCGGCGGGCGGCGGCTCCAGCGGCGGCGGCGAGGCGCGGCGGTGGCGGCTCACGAGGCGGCGGCGCGTCTTAGGGTTTGGCGGAGCGCGCGGGCGGGGTTGGGCTGGCGGCTGCTCGAGGCTTCGCCTCTTAAAGGGCCGGCCGGGTCGGTGTCCCACGCGGACACGGCCCGGTAAGGCGGCAACTTTTTCTTTAAAAGAAAAATTCAGCGCAGAAAAACAAGGAAAATAAATACTAAACAGACTCCAAAAATCCTGAAATAAATTTTCCCCGTCCTCTAAAAATATGCCGGACAAGGTGAACATTTATTTAGGACTCTAATGCAATTTTGAAAAACACATAATTTTTTTCCTAATTTGAATAAAATAGCAATAAAATCCAAATAAAATTATTTATTTGATTTTAATATTTTTCCTCCAATATTTCATCTATTTTGGAGAAGTCATATTATCTCCTCTCATATATTTGATATGAAATATTTTCGAAGAGAAAAATAATTAAAACAAATGACCCTTGTTTCAATACTTGATAAAATTCAAATATGAAAACGGTGAAATTCCCAACTCTCTCCGTGGGTCCTTGAGTTGCTTAGAATTTTGAGGGTCGCAAAGTAGATATGCACGAATGACCTAGGTATAACATTCCAAATTGAAATGTTGGGATGTTACAGCTAGCGAGATATCACTATTGTCATATTATATCATGGTTGTTTTGACAACGTGTTGTTTGAGATATCTTATTATTGCTCCCTAGATGATTATGTCATTGATATGAGTTAATATAATTTTTAAGAGTTATTCTCGACATGGTTAGTTATAGTCTTGGCTGAAAACCTGGGTGCTGTTTAAGCTTATTTATGCAAACAATAACAAAAGAGTTCGTAATAGTTTTTCTTTTTCACTTTCAGTTTATCAACTGAATTGCTTGATGACAAGCAAAGGTTTAAGCTTGGGGGAGTTGATACGTCTCAGTCGTATCTACTTTTCCTAACGCTTTTCCTCTTGTTTTAGACTCTAATTTGCATGATTTGAATGAAACTAACCCGGACTGACGTTGTTTTCAGCAGAACTACCATGGTGTTGCTTTTTACAGAAATAAAAGTTCTTGGATTGGAACGAAACTTTGCAAGGATTTTTTATTCAATAAAAGATAATTCATAGAGCCAGAGCGCCCCCCTCCAGGCGCGCCCAGGTGGGTTGTCCCCACCTGGTGGCCCCGCAGACCTTGAAACCGACGCTATAAAATCCTATTTTTCCAAAAAAAATAGGGAGAAAGAATTATCGCGTTTCACGAGACGGAGCCTCCGCTGCCTCCTATTCTTCATTGGGAGGCCAGATCTGGAGTCTGTTTGGGGCTCCGGAGAGGGGGATCTTCGATCTTCGTTATCACCAACCCTTCTCCATCGCCAATTCCATGATGCTCCCCACCGGGAGTGAGTAATTCCTTCGTAGGCTCGCTGGTCAGTGAGGAGTTGGATGAGATTCATCATGTAATTGAGTTAGTTTTGTTAGGGCTTGATCCCTAGTATCCATTATGTTCTGAGATTGATGTTGCTATGACTTTGCCATGCTTAATGCTTGTCACTTTGGGCCCGGGTGCCATGATTTCATATCTGAATCGTTTATGTTATCACCATTATATCTATGTTCTAGATCCAATCTTGCAAGTTATAGTCACCTTACGTGTTATGATCCGGCAACCCCGGAGTGACAATAGTCGAGACACTTCCCAGTGATGATCGTAGTTTGAGGAGTTCATGTATTCACCATGTGTTAATGCTTTGTTCCGGTTCTCTATTAAAAGGAGGCCTTAATATCCCTTAGTTTCCAATAGGACCCCGCTGCCACGGGAGGGTAGGACAAAAGATGTCATGCAAGTTATTTCCATAAGCACGCATGACTATTTACGGAATACATGCCTACATTATATTTCTGAACTGGAGCTAGTACCGTATCGCCCTAGGTTATAACTGTCACATGATGAATATCATCCAACAAGTCGCCGATCCAATGCCTACGATTTTCCTACATATTGTTCTTGCTAAGTTACTACTGCTATTGTTACTGTTGCACTTGCTACAAAATTACTGCTATCACTATTACCGTTACTATTGCTGTTGCTACTACTATCAAAACTATCATACTACTTTGCTACTGATCACTTTGCTGTAGATAATTAATCTCCAGGTGTGGTTGAATTGACAACTCAGCTGCTAATACTTACAAATATTCTTTGGCCCCCCTTGTGTCGAATCAATAAATTTGGGTTGAATACTCTACCCTAGAAAACTGTTGCAATCCCCTATACTTGTGGGATATCAAGAATGGAATTTTGGAATCACTTGATTATGAATCATTTGATACTTGCAAACCATGCATCATGGGCAAGATGACTAAAACTCCATTCTCCGCAACAATGGAGCGAGCTAATGACTTATTGGAAATAATACATACCAATGTATGCGGTCCGATGAGTGTTGAAGCACGCGACAGGAATTGTTATTTTCTCACCTTCACAGATGATTTGAGTAGGTATGGGTATATCTACTTGATGAAACACAAGTTTGAAACATTTGAAAATTTCAAAGAATTTCAGAGTGAAGTGGAGAATCATCGTAACAAGAAAAAAAAGTTTCTACGATCTGATCGTGGAGGCAAATATTTGAGTTACAAGTTTGGCCTTCATTTAAAACAATGTGGAATAGTTTCACAACTCACGCCACCTGGAACACCACAGCGTAATGGTGTGTCCGAACGTCGTAACCATACTAAATTAGATATGGTGCGATCTATGATGTCTCTTACCAATTTACCACTATCATTTTTGGGTTATGCATTAGAGACAGCCGCATTCACGTTAAATAGGGCACCATCTAAATCCGTTGAGATGACACCGTATGAACTATGGTTTTGCAAGAAACCTAAGCTGTCGCTTCTTAAAGTTTGGGGATGCGATGCTTATGTCAAAAGGCTTCAGCCTAATAAGCTCGAACCTAAATCGGAGAAGTGCGTCTTCATAGGATACCCTAAAGAAACTATTGGGTACACATTCTACCACAGATCCAAAGGCAAGATCTTTGTTGCTAAGAATCACTGGTACAATGAGGTGCTATTCAAACAGTTTTTAACCTCTTTCCGCAACGGTATTTGGAACCGTCGCCAAGTGAGTGTGGGCGATAGGGGGGTCCCTCCCACATGACCCAGAAATCGTCGGGGATAGGGAGCCAAGATGCATATACAGTACTCCTACTCATTTGTGCTCGCATTGCCATCGCAGTCGGTATTCTGTGGTGCTACGTTTGCGATGCGCGACCCATCACAAACGGTTCACTATTGTAGAACGTGTATGATAAGCAGACAATAACACACATTCACTTTTCCTATACCATATGTGATAACTAATTAAGAAGATTAGCTAATCGTCGTACGAGTGTTAGACAGGATTACGAAACGTCGGACAGTCGCAACATCGTGGTACACAACAACTATCGCACACGCTATTCTGTGGTGCAACGTTTATGATGCATACTTCATCGGAAACAATTCATGGTTGCGAATCATGCAGGATAAGGCAACTATCACAAACATTTAGTTTGCCCGCACCGTTTGTGATATTGTCTGACGTTGCACACGCTTTGCAAACGGCAACTGTGTGCATGCTTGCACACGTTTTCTCTCTGTGAACCGTGTCGGATTATGGTGTATATCGCAGACGTTTGTGTTTTACCAACCGTCTGTGCCGTAACGACCTGGAGAGCGTAATTTCACCATAATTTAATTGTTGCTATTTGAAATTGTACCAGATTTGAATTTGAATGTATGCTATAGCTTTATTCATATCCATCAGGTTCAAACAACCAATGCATTATTTGATTCATAGGTACATATGTTCAAGAATTACATAAGAACCAAATAAAGAATGATGAACCACAGTTGTATACTTGTATTATTAAAGACGGTAAAGAAAGAGACGAAATACATTCTGGTTGCTGAACAAGGTGAAGCGGGATGCCCATATTGTGCCCTGCTCCACGAAGAAGGCACACACGACTCTAGTCCAACCCCTTGTGATGGACGACCGCCCATCCTTCACGGTCTTCATGAAAACATCTAGATAATCATCGTGTTCTGGTAGAAATACTTTAACCTTTGCATGCCCACCAATCATGTAGTTTGAGAGGTAATCTTGAGTAAACTGCTTTGGCAACCACTGCAAAGGAAAAAGATTCAGACATTGTCATCTAACACAACTCATTATGGGCAGTAAAAAGAAGGCTGCAGAGTTCTTACTTACCATCCTGCAGTTCGTTGTTGTCTTGGATAAAGTGTAAACAAATAGTTTAATTGCCATCTTTTGACCCATTTTACTAACAATCTTTATCAGCTTCCTCACTTGATGCTGGTTCATTGATATCTCATTGCCCCATACGCAGAAAGGGTCAAAGCGCGGATCTTTACCAATGACATATGTACCTAAAAGCACCAAGTTAATATTAGAAGCTAAACAACAATTGCACAATGATGTAGTACAACACTCTTTTATAATATCTTATAATATCCAATATACTCACATATTAGATGAATTAACATCTTATATTATGGGCCGGAAGGAGTTTATTGCATTCTTACAAATTATCGGCTCATTGACTTCTGCTGTATCCATGGGTTAGAGTTAGTTTGAGCTAGTTCGGGCTCAAATAGCCCTAAAGTATATCCAAATATGAGGGCTAGTTTGAGCTAGTTGCATCTAACCCACCCAAAAAAATCCAACCCAAGAGGTGCTAATTGGAGCTAGTTCTCTTAGTGCATTTATTGTCAATCTAATCATGTCATCCAAACACCTATTTTGATGGAGTTAGTTCAGGGTTAGTCATGAGCTAGAAACTAACTCTAACCCTAGCTAAGTTGAGTATCCAAACAGGTTTGTGTTGTTGTTGTTGTTGCTGCTGCTGCTGCTCTTCTACGTATATCTAGACATCATCAGAACATTAACATAACACTCTACCTTGTTGCTATGTAGCCTAGGATTGCATATTTAGACATTAAGTACAGTGCATGTTGCTATGTAGCCTCAGATATATTACATATGGCCCTAGTTAACCTAACGATAAATGGGTTACAAATATATTCAGTTAAAAGTCCGATTCACCGATTAGTCCCTTATCAGCCCCCGACCTATATGGTACCAGCTACCGATATCCTGAATAATGAGTATATATAAGCCATGGGATGAAACTAACCTCGATGGAAAACAACAGTCGTTCCCAAAATTGTCCTGTGTAGGTACATCGAAAGGCATGTTAAGCACAACAGGCTAAACATCAACCAAAATTATTCATGGCAGACAAAATAATCTCCAAAAGATAGCTTCAGTGTGCAGGTTTAAGAACGCTAGTAAAGCAAAACAAATGGAAAGGTGTGTTAACTTCAACAGGTCTAACATTTAACAACAAGCAAACATAGTCATTCAAACTGGTATTGTGCCGGTCTAAGTACACTGGTTCTCAAATAAAAATGGAAAGGCGTGTTAACTACAAGATGCAGCAACCAAATGTAGTCATTCATAGTGGTATTGTTGAAACTTGTATTGATGAAATTGAACTGCATAGTTCATACTTGCACATATAGAACATCACATTGTGAATAACTGGAATAAACAAGGCATACTACGAACAACCAAAGATAGCATTTGAAACTAGACATATGCTAACTACAAACAACCGAACAATCAAAATACTTTAAAAGAGGCATATGCTAGCTATAACATGCTTAACAGCAAGCAAATATATGCATTCCTATCGGTATGTTTAAAACTGGATTGATGAAATGTACTGCACAGTAAATAATTGCACATATAGAGCATCACATTGTGAACGACTGAAATAAACAAGACATACTGCAAACAACCAAATATAGCAATTAAAACTAGACATATTATCACTACACTACAAAAGGGACTCGACAAAACAAATCATGGGTCCCCCCCTGTGAAGAGGCACGGCAAAATAAATCATGGGTTTCCTCACTTGTCACAGATGGGCTCGTTCCCGTGGAAAGAGCACGGACCCTGGATGCGCTCCATGTTGTCGCAGATGGGCTCCTTCCCCTTGGAAGAGCACGACTGTAGGGTGCCCTCCCTGATGTCGCAGACGGGCTCTTTCCCCTTGGAAGAGCAGATGGGCTCTTTCCCCTTGGAAGAGCCGGAGAGGGTGCTCTCCTCGTGGTCGCTGTCGATGAGGTCTGACTTGGAAGCTGTGGATCCCAAGCCAGCGTCGCAGAACGTGTCCTTCAGAAATGACAAAAGGGGCTCGATGGCTATGTAGGATGGCAAATTCTTGACAGCAAGCCAGAGGAGCTCAGCGGCAGGGCCATGGATGAGATCGATGGCGGTTGAACTCGAGGGGTTGGGGGTGGGCCACTTAACCTGTGACATAGCCCGCCTCAGCCGTCGCTGTCGACGACCTCGATGTCATAGCCGATGCCCGAGACATACCCGCATACTCTAGTCCGCTGATTGAGTGCCTGCGGCCAGTAATGGTCGTCAGCTTCCTCGGCGGCGTCGGGCGAAGAGACCGTGATACACCTCTTTTGGGCCAGTCGCTCCTCGAGCTCCACGGGAAGCGTAGCCGAGCTTAGGCTACGACGCTCTGCAGTGGGGGATGGGGATGGGGATCTATGGGAAAGGGGGCATTTGGCAGGAGTCATCTAAGAAACTCAGGGCGGCCTGGGTATGGAGATCGGTGGGTAAGTTGCACGGGCAAACCGGCAGATGTTGACAATGGAGGCCTTGCGGCGGCGGCGGCGGGGACCTTGCTAGGGTTTCGAGAGAGGGAGGGTGTGTCCGTGTGTGTGCGGGCGCGCGCCCGAGGAGGTTTTGGTGTGTGTGTGTGTGGAGGGGCGGCGGCGGCGGGGGGTGTGTTTGAGGAAATGACGCGGCTACTGAAAATTTTACTACGCGTGAGTCAAACGTGGGAGTGAAATGCCGGGGCTATTAAAAATTTGGATGATGGTGCATCGCACACGGTCCGGAGATAACAACCGTGTGTTATGAAACAAAAAAACCCTCGAGGCGGGCAGATATTTTCGAGGGATGCAGACGGGATTTGGAACAAGAAACAAGACACACGGTCGAAACATAATAACCGTGTGTTATAAAACAGAAAAAAGCTGCAGGCGGATAGATTTTTTGAGGTGTCGTGGAGTTGTCACGGCGGATGTCCTCATGGAAGGACTTAGTTGCGGAGCCATCGCGACGAGGTTAGCTTAAAGGGGTTAAACCGGGACAAAGGACACGAGGAATTTATACTGGTTCAGCCCCTTGCGGTGAAGGTGAAAGCCTAATCCAGTTTGAGGTGGTATTGCTAGGGTTTCGATTACCAGGGAGCGAATACGCTTTGCCTAGCTTTCGATCTGTTGTTTCTCACCCTAAGCCGCTGCCGGGTCGTCCCCTTATATACATGGGTTGACGCCCTATGGCCTACAGAGTCCCGGCCGGCTCATACAAACGTGTCTGGCTCGGTGACTTATCTTACATGCCTTACAATACAAGTTTACATATACATGGCGGTTTACACTTACGGGCCTTAAGCTACCTTCGGGTTTGGGCCCTTTAACAAGCCTGTCTTATGAACCGCCATCTTCAATACACTCTTGGGCTTCATTTAGATGAACCGCCATTGGGATGACCCGGCCCCTCCTGGGCGGGTTGATACGTCTCCATCCTATCTACTTTTCCAAACACTTTTGCCCTTGTTTTGACTCTAACTTGCATGATTTGAATGGAACTAACCCGGACTGACGTTGTTTTCAGCAGAATTGCCATGGTGTTATTTTTGTGTAGAAATAAAAGTTCTCGGAATGACCTGAAAATCAACGGAGATTATTTTTGGAATTAATAAAAAATACTGGCGAAAGAATCAAGGCCAGGAGGCCCACACCCTGTCCACGAGGGTGGGAGGCGCGCCTACCCCCCTGGGCGCGCCCCCTGCCTCGTGGGCCCCCTGGAGCTCCACCGACCTCAACTCCAACTCTATATATTCACGTTCGGGGAGAAAAAAATCAGAGAGAAGGATTCATCGCGTTTTACGATACAGAGCCGCCGCCAAGCCCTAATCTCTCTCGGGAGGGCTGATCTGGAGTCCGTTCGGGGCTCCGGAGAGGGGAATCCGTCGCCATCGTCATCATCAACCATCCTCCATCACCAATTTCACGATGCTCACCGCCGTGCGTGAGTAATTCCATCGTAGGCTTGCTGGACGGTGATGGGTTGGATGAGATTTACCATGTAATCGAGTTAGTTTTGTTAGGGTTTGATCCCTAGTATCCACTATGTTCTGAGATTGATGTTGCTATGACTTTGCTATGCTTAATGCTTGTCACTAGGGCCCGAGTGCCATGATTTCAGATCTGAACCTATTATGTTTTCATGAATATATGTGAGTTCTTGATCCTATCTTGCAAGTCATTAGTCACCTACTATGTGTTATGATCCGGCAACCCCGAAGTGACAATAATCGGGACCACTCCCGGTGATGACCGTAGTTTGAGGAGTTCATGTATTCACTATGTGTTAATGCTTTGGTCCGGTACTCTATTAAAAGGAGGCCTTAATCCCTTAGTTTCCAATAGGACCCCGCTGCCACGGGAGGGTAGGACAAAAGGTGTCATGCAAGTTCTTTTCCATAAGCACGTATGACTATATTCGGAATACATGCCTACATTACATTGATGAATTGGAGCTAGTTCTGTGTCACCCTATGTTATAACTATTGCATGAGGAATCGCATCCGACATAATTCTCCATCACCGATCCAATGCCTACGAGCTTTTCACATATTGTTCTTCGCTTATTTAGTTTTCTGTTGCTATTGTTACAATTACTACAAAACTGCTACTGTCACTTTTGCCACCGTTACCGTTACTTCCATACTACTTTGTTACTAAATACTTTGCTGCAGATATTAAGTTATCCAGCTGTGGTTGAATTGACAACTCAACTGCTAATACTTGAGAATATTCTTTGGCTCCCCTTGTGTCGAATCAATAAATTTTGGTTTAATACTCTACCCTCGAAAACTGTTGCGATCCCCTATACTTGTGGGTTACCAAGACTATTTTCTGGCGCCGTTGCCGGGGAGCATAGCTCTATTCTTTGAGTCACTTGGGATTTATATCTGCTGGTCACTATGAGGAACTTGAAAGACGAAAGAACTAAGATTTTTCCCTCAACTACGAGGGGAGGTAAGGAACTGCCATCTAGCTCTGCACTTGATTCACCTTCTGTTTCGAGTAAGCTTGCGACACCTAAACCTGCTTCTGCTATTAATTTTGATATGTCGCATGTTATTGATGATGCCACTTCTGCTATGCATGATACTTATGATGAAACTACTTCTATGCTTGATACTACTGTGCCATTGGGTGAATTCCTTGATGAACAACTTGCTAGGGCTAGAGAGAATGAAATTATTGAAACTGATAATATTGATGAAAGTGATGATGAAGATTCTCCCCCTAGATATGAATTGCCTGTTGTGCCTGAGGGTTATGTTATGGATGAAGAAACTGCTAGAGACTTTCTTGCTTGCAATGATAGGAATGATCTTAAGAAATTATTAGCTAAGCTGAAAGAAAAATCTTTGAATGCTAGAATGAAATATGACCCTGCTTTTGCTACTTCACCTATCTTGTTACTGATAAGGATTATGATTTCTCTGTTGATCCTGAGATAATTACTTTGGTTGAATCTGATCCTTTTTATGGCTATGAATCTGAAACTGTTGTGGCACATCTTACTAAATTAAATGATATAGCCACCCTATTCACTAATGATGAGAAAACTCGCTACTACTATATCCTTAAGTTATTTCCGTTCTCATTAAAGGGTGATGCTAAAACATGGTTTAATTCTCTTGATCCTGGTTGTGTGCGTAGTCCCCAGGATATGATTTATTACTTCTCTGCTAAATATTTCCTCGCTCATAAGAAACAAGCTGCTTTAAGGGAAATATATAATTTTGTGCAAATTGAAGAAGAGAGTCTCCCACAAGCTTGGGGGAGGCTTCTCCAATTACTTAATGCTTTGCCTGATCATCCTCTCAAGAAAAATGAAATACTTGATATCTTTTATAATGGACTAACCGATGCTTCCAGAGACCACCTGGATAGTTGTGCTCGTTGTGTTTTCAGGGAAAGAACAGTTGATCAAGCTGAATTGCTATTGAATAATATGTTGACTAATGAAAATAATTGGACACTTCCTGAACCAACTCCTAAGCCAACTCTGAAGAAAAGGGGTATTCTATTTCTCAGTCCTGAAGATATGCAAGAGGCAAAGGAATCTATGAAAGAAAAAGGTATTAAAACTGAAGATGTTAAGAATTTACCTCCTATTGAGGAAATAGATGGTCTTAATTTGCCGCCTGTTGAAGAAATACATGGTCTTGATAACCCGACACAGGTAGTAAAGGTAAATTCTCTCTATAGATTTGATGAAGGTGATATTCCTTGTTATAAGTCTGCTAGCCAATGCTTAGATGAGTTTGATAATTTTATTGTTAAACAAGAAGATTTTAATGCTTATTTTGGTAGACAACTGAAACGAAATGCTTATATGATTGAACACTTGAGTGATTATATGTGTAGAGTTAAAGGTGAACTTAAACTCATTAGTAAACATGCTTCTATGGTTACCACTCAAGTAGAACAAGTTCTTAAAGCTCAAAATGATTTGCTCAATGAATTAAATAATAAGAAGAATGATAATGCTGTTAGAGTTATGACTAGAGGGGGCAAAATGACTCAGGAACCTTTGTATCCTGAAGGTCACCCTAAGAGAATTCAGCAAGATTCTCAGAGAACTAATGTTGATGCACCTAGTCCTTCTAAAAAGAAGAAAAAGAAAAATGATAGGACTTTGCATGCTTCTACTGAACCTGTTGTTGACACACCTGAGAATCCCAATGATATTTCTATCTCTGATGCTGAAACACAATCTGGTGATGAACATGAATCTAGGGATAATGTTAATGATGATGTTCATGTTGATGCTCAACCTAGTAATAATAATGATGTAGAGATTGAACCTGCTGTTGATCTTGATAACCCACAATCAAAGAATCAACGTTGTGATAAGAGAGATTTTGTTGCTAGGAAGCACGGTAAGGAAAGGGAACCATGGGTTCAGAAACCCATGCCTTTTCCTCCCAAACCATCCAAGAAAGAGGATGATGAGGATTTTGAGCGCTTTGCTGAAATGATTAGACCTATCTTCTTGCGTATGCGTTTTACTGATATGCTTAAAATGAATCCTTATGCCAAGTATATGAAAGATATTGCTACAAATAAAAGAAAGATACTGGAAGCTGAAATTTCCACCATGCTTGCTAATTATACTTTTAAAGGTGGAATACCTAAGAAACTAGGAGATCCAGGAGTACCAACTATACCATGCTCCATTAAAAGAAATTATGTTAAAACTGCTCTATGTGATCTTGGAGCCGGTGTTAGTGTTATGCCTCTCTCTTTATATCGTAGACTTGATTTGAATAAGTTGACACCTACTGAAATATCTTTGTAAATGGCCGATAAATCAACTGCTATACATGTCGGTATTTGTGAGGATGTGCCTGTTGTGGTTGCAAACGTTACTATTTTAACGAACTTTGTTATTCTTGATATTCCCGAGGACGATAGTATGTCTATTATTCTTGGAAGACCCTTTTTGAATACTGCAGGGGCTGTTATTGATTGCAATAAAGGCAATGTCACTTTTCATGTTAATGGAATGAGCATACGGTACACTTTCCGAGGAAACAACCTCAAGTCCACAATATCAATTCTATTGGAAAAATTCCATCGATTGCTATTGGAGGTTTTGAATTTCCTCTTCCTACTGTCAAAAAGAGATATGATATTCTTATTGTTGGGGATGTGCATATCCCCGTTGAGGTAACATAGTGTTATTCGAATTTTCTCCGGTTCCATGTTATTCGGAATGAGTTTGTTAACAAGACTTGATCAACCTTGTTAGTGGATTCCTTTTGATGAGCATGAGATGGATGCAGTTAGAAAGCACAACCTTCTGTACCCTCCTTTTACTTTCTATTATTTAGATTAAATAAAGCAAAAATAGTATTTTTTTTGTCTGTTTTCTGATTTATCCGTGAAATAAAAAAATTCCCCGAAAATAAAAGTTCTCCAAATGCCCCGAAAATGAAATATGATTTTTTCTGGAATATTTGAGAATATCTGGCACTGAGAACACATAAGGGGGAGCAAGCACCTGGCCACGAGGGTCCAGGGCGCGCCCCCTGCCTCGTGGGCCCATGGTGGCTCCCCTCCACTTATTCCAGCCACCACACACTCCTTCTTCCTCCCAAAAAATCACCAACCAGCTCAAGCACGAGTTCTGGCTCATTTTGCTGCGATTTCGATCTCCTTGCTCAAAGCTCCACTCACAAAACTGCTTTGGGGGATTGTTTTTCGGTATGTGACTCCTCCAATGGTCCAATTAGTTTTTGTTCTAGTGCTTTATTCATTGCAAATTTTTGCTGCCTAGGTGACCCTGTTCTTGAGCTTGCATGTCAAATTTATTTGGTCCCAAGTAGTTCTAATGCATGATATAGTCTCTAGGCACTTGTGGGAGTAGTTGCTATCAATTTTGTTGAGTTCGGTTCACTTCTTATAAGTACTAAAATTTCAAAAAAATCAGAGGAAGAAATATGTTTAGGAAAATGTATCAAGGTGGTTCTTCAAGGAAGCAAGGACCCAGGCCCGCAATACGCGATGCGGATGATGAACCACCAAGAGAAGCTCCAGTGCGGCCTTGTGAATGGCCGTCAGACAATTTCATGGTCCGAGCAGGAATTAAGGAGGAATTTGACGCATACGTGCGTAATGCTGAACTCGAGGGCTTCATGCTAGATAAGTGCCCTCAATACTATCACCTAATTGATTCCTTTGTGAGAAGGTTCAAATTTTCATCTTCACGTAATTCTCACACTGTCCTATTTGATATCTATGGCTAATCTTACACTATGGACTTAGAGGATTTTAGTACTGCTTGCAAACTTCCACAATGGGGTAGTATTAGTGAACCTTGCAAATCTGAGTTTAGAGATTTTCTTGCTAGTATTATAGTGGGGGAGTCTAGAGATGTAACACAAGCTACCATAGGGAGCATTCATTTTCCTGCTATTCATTATTTTGCTCTCTTCATAGGTAGGTGCATAAATGGTAAAGATGAAGCATGTCGCATGTGTGTCCCTGACCTTAGTGTTCTTAAGAGTGCTGTTTTAGGAGATAAACAATATAACTTGGGGGCTATTATTGCACGGAGGTTGCATAATAATGGTTTAAGTGGAGACTTTTTTGGGGGAATTTATGCAACCCGTGTGGCTAATTTTCTTGGAATACCCATACATGAAAGTGATATGGAATTGCCTCCCACTTATTTAGGATATGAGGCTATGGTTCGCCATCAGTTTATTGAGAGGAACGAACAACCTCTCCAGTACTGACTAATGTTTTACAGGCGCCGCATTTTCCATGTTGCTCTCCCTTCTCCTACTTTCTTTGACTTTCAAACCAAAGGGAGATTTATCATAACCAGGGAGGAGGCGAACGAGTATGAGAGGAGGACGGAGGCAGCCCGCCTTCAAGCGGCAACTCACGAGGCAATAGTTGCTGCATCATAGTACGACCCCAACTACAACTTTGGATATCCGCCAGGCCAGCCATGGCAGTAGACCAACTTAGGCCAAAAGCCTAAGCTTGGGGGAGTATGTATTTCTCACCGACATTACATTCATGTTCACACACTCATGCTAGTTGGCGGTGCTCATACTTTTTCATTGTATTATTCATGCTAGTTTATTTTCTTTTTCTCGCTTTCTTCTTGTGTGTTCGAAAAACCTTAAGAAAAACCAAAAAAAAAATTAGTTGTAGCTTTTAGCTAGTTTACTTTCCATGCTTGTAGTAGTAATAATTAAAAGAAAACCCAAAAAGATTTCTCATTCTTCTTTTGCTTGTTGGGAGCTTTCCCGTGTAAATAGTTTTATTTCTTTTCTTTTCTTTGGGGTCGAGAGGAGAAGACCATAATGAAAATGTTGAAGTGGCTCTTATATGCATTATTGTTTATTTAACAAGAGCCCATATTACCTTGTCTTCTCCTGTGTGTCAGATGCTTGCAGATTCCAGCTTAGTCCAATGCACGTGCACTATTATTATTATTCACATCGTTCGGTCGTGCAAGTGAAAGGAAATTATGGCGATATATGATGGACTAATTGAGATGAGAGAAGCTGGTATGAACTCGACCTCTCTTGTTTTTGTAAATATGATTAGTTCATCGTTCCTGATTCAGCCTATTATGAATAAACATGTTTGCAATGACAATTAGAGATTCTAGTTGCTTATGCCATGCTTAATTAGCTAGGAGTTTATAATGGTTTACCTTGCGTGCCAACATGCTATTAAAATGGTTATGATGTGGTATGATATGGTGGTATCCTCCTTTGAATGATTCAAGTGACTTGACTTGGCACATGTTCACACATGTAGTTGAAACAAATCAACATAGCCTTCACGATATTTATGTTCATGGTGGATTATATCCTACTCATGCTTATACTCAATGTTTATTAATTTTAATGCATGTTCATGACTGTTGTCACTCTCTAGTTGGTCGCTCCCCAGTCTTTTTCTAGCCTTCACTTGTACTAAGCGGGAATACTGCTTGTGCATCCACTTCCATAAACCCCAAAGTTATTCCATATGAGTCCACTATACCTTCCTATATATGCGGTATCTACCTGCCGTTCCAAGTAAATTTGTATGTGCCAAACTCTAAACCTTCAAATGAAATTCTGTTTTGTATGCTCGAATAGCTCATGTATCAACTAGGGCTGTCTGTATCTTCCATGCTAGGTGGGTTATTCTCAAGAGGAGTGGACTCCGCTCCTCACTCACGAGAAAATGGCTGGTCACCGGGATGCCCAGTCCCATGCTTTATGCAAATCAAATCAAAATAATTGCAAACAAAACTCCCCCGGGACTCTTGTTAGTTGGAGGCACTCGTTGTTTCGAGCAAGCCATGGATTGATGCTTGTTGGTGGAGGGGGAGTATAAACTTTACCATTCTGTTTGGGAACCGCCTATAATGTGAGTAGCATGGAAGATATCGAGATCTCTCGGTTGTTATGTTGACAGTGAAAGTATACCACTCAAAATATTATTCATCTCTATTTCAAAATCAAGCTCTGGCACCTCTACAAATCCCTGCTTCCCTCTGCGAAGGGCCTATCTATTTACTTTTATGTTGAGTCATCACCCTCTTATTAAAAAGCACCAGCTGGAGAGCACCGCTGTCATTTGCATCCATTACTATTAATTTATGTTGAGTATAACTATGACTGGATCTCTTTTACCATGAATTACAATGTTTAGTCAGTCCTTGGTCTTTAAAGGTGCTCTGCATTTATGTTTTGCGGTCTCAGAAAGGGCTAGCGAGATACCATCTTGTTATATCATATCATGATTGTTTTGAGAAAGTGTTGTCATCCGAGATTTATTATTATTGCTTGCTAGTTGATTATGCCATTGACATGAGTAAACATGAGACTTAAGTGTTATTGTGAATATGGTTAGTTCATAATCTTTGCTGAAAACTTGAATGCTGGCTCTACATATTTACAACAACAAGAGCAAACAGAGTTTGTAAAAGTTTTTCTTTATCACTTTCAGTTTATCAACTAAATTGCTTGAGGACAAGCAAAGGTTTAATCTTGGGGGAGTTGATACGTCTCCGTCGTATCTACTTTTCCAAACACTTTTCCCCTTGTTTTGGACTCTAACTTGCATGATTTGAATGGAACTAACCCGAACTGACGCTGTTTTCAGCAGAATTGCCATGGTGTTATTTTTGTGCAGAAATAAAAGTTCTCAGAATGACCTGAAAATCAACGGAGATTATTTTTGGAATTAATAAAAAATACTGGCGAAAGAATCAAGGCCAGGGGGGCCACATCCTGTCCACGAGGGTGGGAGGCGCGCCTGCCCCCCTGGGCGCGCCCCCTGCCTCGTGGGCCCCCTGGAGCTCCACCGACCTCAACTCCAACTCTATATATTCATGTTCGGGGAGAAAAAAAATCAGAGAGAAGGATTCATCGCATTTTACGATAAGGAGCCGCCGCCAAGCCCTAATCTCTCTCGGGAGGGCTAATCTGGAGTCCGTTCGGGGCTCTGGAGAGGGGAATCCATCGCCATCATCATCATCAACCATCCTCCATCACAAATTTCATGATGCTCACCGCCGTGCATGAGTAATTCCATCGTAGGCTTGCTGGACGGTGATGGGTTGGATGAGATTTACCATGTAATCGAGTTAGTTTTGTTAGGGTTTGATCCCTAGTATCCACTATGTTCTGAGATTGATGTTGCTATGACTTTGCTATGCTTAATGCTTGTCACTAGGGCCCGAGTGCCATGATTTCAGATCTGAACCTATTATGTTTTCATGAATATATGTGAGTTCTTGATCCTATCTTGCAAGTCATTAGTCACCTACTATGTGTTATGATCCGGCAACCCCGAAGTGACAATAATCAGGACCACTCCCGGTGATGACCCTCGTTTGAGGAGTTCATGTAGTCATTATGTGTTAATGCTTTGGTCCGGTACTCTATTAAAAGCAGGCCTTAATATCCCTTAGTTTCCAATATGACCCCGCTGCCACGGGAGGGTGATACGTCTCCAACGTATCTATAATTTTTGATTGCTCCATGCTATATTATCTTCTGTTTTGGACATTATTGGGCTTTATTATTCACTTTTATATTATTTTTGGGACTAACCTATTAACCGGAGGCCCAACCCAGAATTGCTGTTTTTTGCCTATTTCAGAGTTTCACAGAAAAATAATATCAAACGGAGTCCAAACGGAATGAAACCTTCGGGAACGTGATTTTTGGAACGAACATGATCCAGGAGACTTGGACCCTAAGTCAAGGAAGCTTCCAGGAGGCCACGAGGTAGGGGGCGCGCCTACCCCCCAGGCGCGCCCTCCACCCTCGTGGGCCCCAAGTTGCTCCACTGACGTACTCCTTCCTCCTATATATACCTACGTACCCCCAAACGATCAGATACGGAGCCAAAAACCTAATTCCACCGCCGCAACCTTTTGTACCCACGAGATCCCATCTTGGGGCCTGTTCCGGAGCTCCGCCGGAGGGGGCATCGATCACGGAGGGCTTCTACATCAACACCATAGCCTCTCCGATGATGTGTGAGTAGTTTACCTCAGACCTTCGGGTCCATAGTTATTAGCTAGATGGCTTCTTCTCTCTTTTTGGATCTCAATACAATGTTCTCCCCCTCTCTCGTGGAGATCTATTCGATGTAATCTTCTTTTGCGGTGTGTTTGTTGAGACCGATGAATTGTGGGTTTATGATCAAGTTTATCTATGAACAATATTTGAATCTTCTCTGAATTCTTTTATGTATGATTGGTTATCTTTGCAAGTCTCTTCGAATTATCAGTTTGGTTTGGCCTACTAGATTGATCTTTCTTGCAATGGGAGAAGTGCTTAGCTTTGGGTTCAATCTTGCGGTGTCCTTTCCCAGTGACAGTAGGGGCAGCAAGGCACGTATTGTATTGTTGCCATCGAGGATAACAAGATGGGTTTTTTATCATATTGCATGAATTTATCCCTCTACATCATGTCATCTTGCTTAAGGCGTTACTCTGTTCTTATGAACTTAATACTCTAGATGCATGCTGGATAGCGGTCGATGTGTGGAGTAATAGTAGTAGATGCAGGCAGGAGTCGGTCTACTTGTCTCGGACGTGATGCCTATATACATGATCATACCTAGATATTCTCATAACTATGCTCAATTCTGTCAATTGCTCAACAGTAATTTGTTCACCCACCGTAAAATACTTATGCTCTTGAGAGAAGCCACTAGTGAAACCTATGGCCCCCGGGTCTATCTTCCATCATATTAATCTTCCAACACTTAGTTATTTCCTTGCTTTTACTTTGCTTTATTTTACTTTGCATCTTTATCATAAAAATACCAAAAATATTATCTTATCATATCTATCAGATCTCACTCTCGTAAGTGACCGTGTAGGGATTGACAACCCCTTATCGCGTTGGTTGCGAGGATTTATTTGTTTTGTGTAGGTGCGAGGGACTCGCGCGTAGCCTCCTACTGGATTGATACCTTGGTTCTCAAAAACTGAGGGAAATACTTACGCTACTTTGCTGCATCACCCTTTCCTCTTCAAGGGAAAACCAACGCAGTGCTCAAGAGGTAGCAAGAAGGATTTCTGGCGCCGTTGCCGGGGAGGTCTACGCAAAAGTCAACATACCAAGTACCCATCACAAACCCTTATCTCCCGCATTACATTATTTGCCATTTGCCTCTCGTTTTCCTCTCCCCCACTTCACCCTTGCCGTTTTATTCGCCCTCTCTTTTTCGTTCGCCTCTTTTTCGCTTGCTTTTGTTTGCTCGTGTGTTGGATTGCTTGTTTGTCACGATGGCTCAAGATAATACCAAATTATGTGACTTTACCAATACCAACAATAATGATTTCCTTAGCACTCCGATTGCTCCTCTTACCGATACTGAATCTTGTGAAATCAATGCTGCTTTGTTGAATCTTGTCATGAAAGATCAATTCGCCGGCCTTCCTAGTGAAGATGCCGCTACTCATCTAAATAGCTTCGTTGATTTGTGTGATATGCAAAAGAAGAAAGATGTTGACAATGATATTGTTAAGTTGAAGCTATTTCCTTTTTCGCTTAGAGATCGTGCTAAAGCTTGGTTTTCGTCTTTGCCTAAAAATAGTATTGATTCTTGGAATAAGTGCAAAGATGCTTTTATCTCTAAGTATTTTCCTCCCGCTAAGATTATCTCTCTTAGAAACGATATTATGAATTTTAAGCAACTTGATCATGAACATGTTGCACAAGCTTGGGAGAGGATGAAATTAATGATACGTAATTGCCCTACGCATGGTTTGAATTTGTGGATGATTATACAAAAATTTTATGCCGGATTGAATTTTGCTTCTAGAAATCTTTTAGATTCGGCCGCGGGAGGCACTTTTATGGAAATCACTTTAGGAGAAGCTACTAAACTCCTAGATAATATTATGGTTAATTATTCTCAATGGCACACTGAAAGATCTACTAATAAAAAAGTGCATGCGATAGAAGAAATTAATGTTTTGAGTGGAAAGATGGATGAACTTATGAAATTATTTGCTAGTAAGAGTGTTTCTTCTGATCCTAATGATATGCCTTTGTCTACTTTGATTGAGAATAATAATGAATCTATGGATGTGAATTTTGTTGGTAGGAATAATTTTGGTAACAACGCGTATAGAGGAAACTTTAATCCTAGGCCTTATCCTAGTAATTCCTCTAATAATTATGGTAATTCCTACAACAATTCTTATGGAAATTTTAATAAGATGCCCTCTGAATTTGAGACTAGTGTTAAAGAATTTATGAATTCGCAAAAGAATTTCAATGCTTTGCTTGAAGAGAAATTGCTTAAAGTTGATGAATTGGCTAGGAACGTTGATAGAATTTCTCTTGATGTTGATTCTTTAAAACTTAGATCTATTCCTCCTAAGCATGATATCAATGAGTCTCTCAAAGCCATGAGAATTTCCATTGATGAGTGCGAAGAAAGAACTGCTAGGATGCGTGCTAAGAAAGATTGCTTTATGAAAGCGTGTTCTTCTAATTTCTATGAAAATAAAGATGAAGATCTAAAAGTTATTGATGTGTCCCCTATTAAATCTTTGTTTTGCAATATGAATATTGATAACGATGGGACTGAATATGATCCACCTTTACCTAGAAGGCATTCCAAAAATTCGGAGTTTTTAGATCTTGATGCTAAAATTGATAAAAGTGGGACTGAAGAAATCAAAACCCTAGATGTTAATAAACCCACTATTTTGGACTTCAAGGAATTTAATTATGATAATTGCTCTTTGATAGATTGTATTTCCTTGTTGCAATCCGTGCTAAATTCTCCTAATGCTTATAGTCAAAATAAAGCTTTTACCAAACATATCTTGATGCTTTGATGCAATCTTATGAAGAAAAACTTGAGTTGGAAGTTTCTATCCCTAGAAAACTTTATGATGAGTGGGAACCTACTATTAAAATTAAGATTAAAGATCATGAATGCTATGCTTTGTGTGATTTGGGTGCTAGTGTTTCCACGATTCCAAAAACTTTGTGCGATTTGCTAGGTTTCCGTGATTTTGATGATTGCTCTTTAAACTTGCACCTTGCGGATTCCACTATTAAGAAACCTATGGGAAGAATTAATGATGTTCTTATTGTTGCAAATAGGAACTATGTGCCCGTAGATTTTATCGTTCTTGATATAGATTGCAATCCTTCATGTCCTATTATTCTTGGTAGACCTTTCCTTAGAACGATTGGTGCAATTATTGATATGAAGGAAGGGAATATTAGATTCCAATTTCCATTAAAGAAAGGCATGGAACACTTCCCTAGGAAGAAAATAAAATTACCATATGAATCTATCATGAGAGCCACTTATGGATTGCCCACCAAAGATGGCAATACCTAGATCTATCCTTGCTTTTATGCCTAGCTAGGGGCGTTAAACGATAGCGCTTGTTGGGAGGCAACCCAATTTTATTTTTAGTTTTTTTGCTTTTTGCTTCTGTTTAGGAATAAATATTTGATCTAGCCTCTGGTTAGATGTGTTTTTATGTTTTAATTAGTGTTTGTGCCAAGTTAAACCTATAGGATCTTCTTGGATGATAGTTATTTGATCTTGCAGAAAATTCCAGAAACTTTCTGTTCACGAAAATAATTGTTAAAAATCACCAGAACGTGATAAAATATTGATTCCAATTGCTGCTGATCAATAAACAAATTGTCTAGGTCTTCCTATTTTGGCTGATTTTTTGGAGTTCCAGAAGTTTGCGTTAGTTACAGATTACTACAGACTGTTCTGTTTTTGACAGATTCTGTTTTTCGTGTGTTGTTTGCTTATTTTGATGAATCTATGGCTAGTAAAAGAGTTTATAAACCATAGAGAAGTTTGAATACAGTAGGTTTAACACCAATATAAATAAAGAATGAGTTCATTACAGTACCTTGAAGTGGTCTTTTGTTTTCTTTCGCTAACGGAGCTCACGAGATTTTCTGTTAAGTTTTGTGTTGTGAAGTTTTCAAGTTTTGGGTAAAAGATTTGATGGATTATGGAACAAGGAGTGGCAAGAGCCTAAGCTTGGGGATGCCCATGGCACCCCCAAGATAATCTAAGGACACCATAAAGCCAAAGCTTGGGGATGCCCCGGAAGGCATCCCCTCTTTCGTCTACTTCCATCGGTAACTTTACTTGGAGCTATATTTTTATTCACCACATGATATGTGTTTTGCTTGGAGCGTCTTGTATTATTTGAGTCTTTATTTGTTAGTTTACCACAATCATCCTTGCTGTACACACCTTTTGAGAGAGACACACATGATTCGGAAATTATTAGAATACTCTATGTGCTTCACTTATATCTTTTGAGCTATATAGTTTTGCTCTAGTGCTTCACTTATATCTTTTAGAGCACGGTGGTGGATTTGTTTTATAGAAACTATTGATCTCTCATGCTTCACTTATATTATTTTGAGAGTCTTAAAATAGCATGGCAATTTGATGCTTGATAATTGTTTTGAGATATAAAGGTGGTAATATCATAGTTGTGCTAGTTGAGTAATTGTGGAATTGAAAAATACATGTGTTGGAGTTTGTGATTCCCGTAGCATGCACGTATGGTGAACCGTTATGTAACGAAGTCGGAGCATGAAGTATTTGTTGATTGTCTTCCTTTGTGTGGCGGTCGGGATCGCGCGATGGTTAACTCCTACCAACCCTTCCCCTAGGAGCATGCGTAGTAGTACTTTGCTTCGAGGGCTAATAAATTTTTGCAATAAGTATATGAGTTCTTTATGACTAATGTGAGTCCATGGATTATACGCACACTTACCTTTCCGCAATTTTCTAGCCTCTTCGGTACCGCGCATTGCCCTTTCTCACCTTGAGAGTTGGTGCAAACTTCGCCGGTGCATCCAAACCCCGTGATATGATACGCTCTATCACACATAAACCTCCTTATATCTTCCTCAAAACAGCCACCATACCTACCTATCATGGCATTTCCATAGCCATTCCGAGATATATTGCCATGCAACTTTCCACCGTTCATTTATCATGACATACTCCATCATTGTCATATTGCTTTGCATGATCATGTAGTTGACATTGTATTTGTGGCAAAGCCACCGTTCATAATTCTTTCATACATGTCGCTCTTGATTCATTGCATATCCCGGTACACCGCCGGAGGCATTCATATAGAGTCATATTTTGTTCTAAGTATTGAGTTGTAATTCATGAGTTGTAAGTAAATAAAAGTGTGATGATCATCATTATTAGAGCATTGTCCCAAGTGAGGAAAGGAT
Source organism: Triticum aestivum (assembly GCF_018294505.1). Classification (NCBI taxonomy): domain Eukaryota; kingdom Viridiplantae; phylum Streptophyta; class Magnoliopsida; order Poales; family Poaceae; genus Triticum; species Triticum aestivum. Next base: position 422,733,954 of record NC_057814.1, on the reverse strand, counting down.
GATGGAGACTATGATTCCCCCACAAGTCGGGATGAGACTCCGGACTAAATAAAAAAAGAGGCCATAAAAAAAGAGAAAAGGCCCAAATAAAAAAATGAGAGAAAAAGAGAGAAGGGACAATGTTACTATCCTTTTACCACACTTGTGCTTCAAAGTAGCACCGTGATCTTCATAATAGAGAGTCTCTCATTTTGTCACTTTCATATACTAGTGGGAAATTTCATTATAGAACTTGGCTTGTATATTCCAATGATGGGCTTCCTCAAATGCCCGAGGTCTTCGTGAGCAAGCAAGTTGGATGCACACCCACTTAGTTTCTTTTTGAGCTTTCATACACTTATAGCTCTAGTGCATCCGTTGCATGGCAATCCCTACTCCTCGCATTAACATCAATTGATGGGCATCTCCATAGCCCGTTGATTAGCCTCGTTGATGTGAGACTTTCTCCTTTTTTGTCTTCCCACATAACCCCTACCATTATACCTTATTCCACCATAGTGCTATATCCATGGCTTGCGCTCATGTATTGCGTAAGAGTTGAAAAGGCTGAAGCGCGTTAAAAGTATGAACCAATTGCTTGGCTAAAACCGGGGTCGTACATGATATGAATATTTTGTGTGGGGAAGATGGAGCATAGCCAGACTATATGATTTTGTAGGGATAACTTGCTTTGGCTATGTTATTTTGATAAGACATAATTGCTTAGTTAGTATGCTTGAAATATTATTGTTTTTATGTCAACATTAAACTTTTATCTTGAATCATATCAAATCTGAACATTCATGCCACAATAAGAAGAATTACATTGAAATTATGCCAAGTAGCATTCCGCATCAAAAATTCTGTTTTTATCATTTACCTACTCGAGGACGAGCAGGAATTAAGCTTGGGGATGCTTGATACGTCTCCAACGTATCTATAATTTTTGATTGCTCCATGCTATATTATCTTCTGTTTTGGACATTATTGGGCTTTATTATTCACTTTTATATTATTTTTGGGACTAACCTATTAACCGGAGGCCCAGCCCAGAATTGCTGTTTTTTGCCTATTTCAGAGTTTCGCAGAAAAAGAATATCAAACGGAGTCCAAACGGAATGAAACCTTCGGGAACGTGATTTTTGGAACGAACATGATCCAGGAGACTTGGACCCTACGTCAAGAAGCTTCCAGGAGGCCACGAGGTAGGGGGCGCGCCTACCCCCCCAGGCGCGCCCTCCACCCTCGTGGGCCCCATGTTGCTCCACCGACGTACTCCTTCCTCCTATATATACCTACGTACCCCCAAACGATCAGATACGGAGCCAAAAACCTAATTCCACCGCCGCAACCTTCTGTACCCACGAGATCCCATCTTGGGGCCTGTTCCGGAGCTCCGCCGGAGGGGGCATCGATCACGGAGGGCTTCTACATCAACACCATAGCCTCTCCGATGATGTGTGAGTAGTTTACCTCAGACCTTCGGGTCCATAGTTATTAGCTAGATGGCTTCTTCTCTCTTTTTGGATCTCAATACAATGTTCTCCCCCTCTCTCGTGGAGATCTATTCGATGTAATCTTCTTTTGCGGTGTGTTTGTTGAGACCGATGAATTGTGGGTTTATGATCAAGTTTATCTATGAACAATATTTGAATCTTCTCTGAATTCTTTTATGTATGATTGGTTATCTTTGCAAGTCTCTTCGAATTATCAGTTTGGTTTGGCCTACTAGATTGATCTTTCTTGCAATGGGAGAAGTGCTTAGCTTTGGGTTCAATCTTGCGGTGTCCTTTCCCAGTGACAGTAGGGGCAGCAAGGCACGTATTGTATTGTTGCCATCGAGGATAACAAGATGGTGTTTTTATCATATTGCATGAATTTATCCCTCTACATCATGTCATCTTGCTTAAGGCGTTACTCTGTTCTTATGAACTTAATACTCTAGATGCATGCTGGATAGCGGTCGATGTGTGGAGTAATAGTAGTAGATGCAGGCAGGAGTCGGTCTACTTGTCTCGGACGTGATGCCTATATACATGATCATACCTAGATATTCTCATAACTATGCTCAATTCTGTCAATTGCTCAACAACAATTTGTTCACCCACCGTAAAATACTTATGCTCTTGAGAGAAGCCACTAGTGAAACCTATGCCCCCCGGGTCTATCTTCCATCATATTAATCTTTCAACACTTAGTTATTTCCATTGCCTTTTACTTTGCTTTTATTTTACTTTGCATCTATATCACAAAAATACCAAAAATATTATCTTATCATATCTATCAGATCTCACTCTCGTAAGTGACCGTGTAGGGATTGACAACCCCTTATCGCGTTGGTTGCGAGGATTTATTTGTTTTGTGTAGGTGCGAGGGACTCGTGTGTAGCCTCCTACTGGATTGATACCTTGGTTCTCAAAAACTGAGGGAAATACTTACGCTACTTTGCTGCATCACCCTTTCCTCTTCAAGGGAAAACCAACGCAGTGCTCAAGAGGTAGCAGAGGGTAGGACAAAAGATGTCATGCAAGTTCTTTTCCATAAGCACGTATGACTATATTCGGAATACATGCCTACATTACATTGATGAATTGGAGCTAGTTCTATGTCACCCTATGTTATAACTATTGCATGAGGAATCGCATCCGACATAATTCTCCATCACCGATCCAATGCCTACGAGCTTTTCACATATTGTTCTTCGCTTATTTACTTTTCCGTTGCTACTGTTACAATTACTACAAAACTGCTACTGTCACTTTTGCCACCGTTACCATTACTTCCATACTACTTTGTTACTAAATACTTTGCTGCAGATATTAAGTTATCCAGGTGTGGTTGAATTGAGAACTCAACTGCTAATACTTGAGAATATTCCTTGGCTCTCCTTGTGTCAAATCAATAAATTTGGGTTGAATACTCTACCCTCGAAAACTGTTGCGATTCCCTATACTTGTGGGTTATCACGGGTCATATCCGATAGTTATATCCCCAACATTAGGCCCCAGGTTGATTTGAACTTGTTCATGTCAATCTTCAACACTTCCGGGTTATCCGTAACCCGCCATGACGTCATCTCCTGAAATTGCGGCGACCCGCTGTGGCGTCACCTGTTATTAATTCCACATACGTCCCAAATCTTAATAAATCTTCTTTTTAATGAACCTCCGAAAATTGAGGCACTCGCGCCATCACATATCCATTTCCTTGTCTCCTCGATTCCCGCGCCCGCCGTTTATCCTTCCAGCCCTATAAATAAGGCCACGGGTCCTCTTTCCATTCTCCCCCTTTTCCTTCTCATCTTCGTCTTCCTCCTCGCAACACACCAGTGCGCCCGAGCTCCACCCCGTCGACCTTCGTCCATTGCTTCGACTCTAGCCGCTGCATCACCCTTAACAGACCAGAATGCTGCGACGCCCCTCCGCTGGCCATCAACATCGGTAAGCCTTCACCTTTCCTCGTAATAGATCTGTCTTTAGGGTTTCCTTGTTCGTCGGTATTCATCACCGTTCCTCTTTCTGCTTCTAGATCGCATAGTTTTGATCTGAAAATAACACAGGTCCTGTGCGGTAGCAGTTTTAGCACTTGTTTTTTGATACTAAAACATATCCTCATTGCAGCAGATCTCATCTGGGCACCCCCACTTTTCTGCTGCCGCCACCTTAGGTTTAAAATTTATTTCCTTTTTCTGAACTGCCGCAGATCCAATCTTATAACTTTAATCTGTGAAACCTGTTTGTCCCAACACTTAGTAAAATTCACTCCTGTCAAATCTTAGTTAACAGTACTTGTCATGGCGGCTTACATCACCAGCTTATAAGTGCCCACATATCATTAGGCCCCATTTAAGCTGTCATTCTGAACACATACTGTAACTTTTACCTTCGGCTTAATGAACCAATTTGAATCGGCAAAATTTCCCTTTACTTTAGATTTTCTCTCTTCACAATGCCACCAAAGACAGTCTATACATGCAATTGGGTTGCCTCCGTCGTCACTGAGGGCTCACTCAAAGACTTTGTCAAGATCGGGTACTTGCCCGCAAAGAGTGCCATGCATTATCGTGCCCCTGAACCAGGCGAAGAAGGACCTCAGCCAAAAGATGGCGAAGTCATTGTATTCACTGATCACATGAACCGGGGCTTCTCACCACCCGGCTCTAAGTTTTTCCGAGATGTTCTGCACTTCTTCCAACTCCATCCTCAAGACATCGGACCCAACTCCGTGTCAAATATCTGCAACTTTCAAGTCTTCTGCGAAGTATACCTTCAAGAGGAGCCCAACGTTGATCTTTTCAGAGAATATTTTTATTTGAACCGCCGAAACGAGTTCACAAACGGACCCAGTCTGGAAGTTGGCGCAATCTCGATTCAACGAAGAAGAGATGCCATCTTCCCCTACGCGATCTTGCTGAGTCACCCCAAAGATTGGAATAAGACATGGTTTTATTGCAAAGGTACTTCTCCGACCGACGAGAATCCATTGCCGGGTTATCGTATTGAGCGCTTGGACCCAAAACATCTTCTTCCTGGAAAACTTACCGCTGCTGAACGTGCAAAGCTTGCCCCTACTATTGAAAAAGTCAAGGCTCTGCTGGCCAATGGGTTAACTAGCATTGACTTGGTTTGGTGCTGGGTTTCTTGGCGGATCGTACCCTTGAGTCGCCGACGTGGCTTAATGTGTAGTTACACTGGTGGTGTAAAGGATCCACTGCGCCACAACTCTGTGCAATTAACTGACGAGGCAATTGATGAAATGACCAAGTCCCTTCTGAATGAAGATCCAGAAGATTGCAGTAAAGTGGGTCTGAACCCTTTCTGCAAACTTAACCCACCACTGGATGTGAGCCTCTAAACTTACTTACTTTTACCTCATTCTTCAAATGCTTTATTAATTCAACCTTGATGTCTTTTCACAGGCTGACTCTGATTTTTGGAAGAAGAAATATGATCATGAAGCTGCCAAGAAGGCCAGGGCTGCCAAGAAAGCCGCCAAGAAAACCACTAGAAAGCATAAGAAGAAACCAACTGCCTCTGACATGTTTGATCTCGATGACACCTCTGAGTCGGAGGTAGCCCTTGACTCTCTTGGCTCCTTTTTCAATTATCTTATTGACATTGATTACTCTCAGGATGACACGAGGGCCAGCCAAGCAGTTGAAGAAGAGGTAACTATTATTTCCTCCGACTCAGAGCCTTTGCCAAGACAGAAATTTCGACGAGTAACCCGAAAAGTAAGGTTTTCACACCCCTTAGCTCATTTGGATCCTCACTTTCTTTTGAAGCAACAGCAGCACGAGAGCCGGCGACAGACTCGGAACATCGGAGGTGAAGAATTGTCCTCCGGCTTACCGAATACTCTGGTTCCACGGAAACGCCAAAACGAGGTTCTTCCAAACTTAACTTCTTTTTACCCACTGGCGGGACTCCTTCGCCAGCCACTCAATTCCTCTGATTCAAACTACCAGGAGGTTTCTCGTTCTTCCTCTGGCGATTCATCACAGACCCAGCTGCCGACTTTCAAGACTGCCCCTGGATAACAATAATCAACTTTATTTTGTACCTCTTTATACTCTTATAACTATACTGACTTATCACAACCCGTGCAGTGGACAAGCAAAACCTAGCAACAAAGCCAGGGTGACCAAGCCAACCGAGGCTCCTAAAGTTTTTTTTTTGAAGAATAACGACAGTGGGAGAGGCTCCCACTGACTTTGTATTACTCACAAAGGACCAATTACATATGTGTTACAAAGGGTTTTGTGCCCCCTCGGCCGTTCTAGCTATCCACGGTCCTAGTGACCCAAATTTACAATGTAATTAGACAGGAAAGGATGAAGTTCCTCTCGGCAGTTATGTGTAATCAGCTCCAAGAGATGCTTGAATCTAGCTAGCCATGCTCCATAGGAGTGCCGAATCCCTCTAAAGTGTTGATTGTTTCTCTCCATCCAAAGACTCCAAGCAGCCAAGAGAAAGATATCCATGAAGAGAGGTTGTCTCCAATTAGCCCTACCTCCATGCAGAAGAGCCAGTCTGTTGTCATCTATCGGCCATGTCATTCCAACTACATCCCAGCAGTGTTGACTAAAGGGGCAATTGAAGAACAAATGTTCCACCGTTTCCTCTGGAGGGTTTTGACAGAACATGCATGCATAGTTGCCCCCATGACAACAAAATGTCTGCGTTTGAGCATATTCCTGGTATTCAGACGATCAACTAGGAGTAGCCACCCAAACATCTTGAATTTGATCGGGCTTTTAGCTTTCCAGAGCCATCCAAACGCCTCATCTGCCACAACCTGTTTGTAGCAGTGGTTATAGAACTTCTTGGACGAAAAACGCCCGAGCATGCATTCCCAGACATCACAGCTATCAGCGGCCAGCCGATTTTGCGGCAACCCCTCCTGGATCTCTTTGATTTCCTCTCTCGCCTGGGTCGAGAGAGGTAGACTAAAAATCGTGGCTGGGTCAGTTGCAGTAAGAACCTTAGCAATGGAGTCGTCCTCATTCAAGCAAAATGAAAAGGCTCGTGGGTATATATCCATTACTGGGGAATCCTGAGTATTATCAAACCAAACATCTTTCCAGAACAGAGCACTAGAGCCATCCCCGGGGGTTACTTTAGTGATCCCTCGGAAGATCCCACTGAGTTGCATCACATCTTTCCACCAGAAAGAGCCCACCGCCTCAGATGCATGCGGTATCTTGTTTCTGTAGTAGGCATCCCAAACAAGCTCCACCCAGGGAACATCTTCATGATTATAGAATTTGAAAGATATTTTAGGAGGAGGGCTGCATTCTGTGTTTTAATATCAATAACACCAAGGCCTCCGCAGCGTTTTGGGCGGCAGACAAGTTCCCAGGCCGCGAGAGAGTTATTTTTGACCCCATCGTCAGAGTTTTTAGCCCAGAGGCAATATTTACGCAGCTTGTCCAGATGTTCAATCACCTTTGGGTGTATTTTGATTGTGCACATTGCATATATCAGCATCGAAGTCACAACTGAATTGACCAAGGTCAGTTTAGCCCCGGATGACATCAGTGACAGCGCAGTGGATGTCTTCCGCTCAACTGCATGAACCAGCGGCATAAGATCAAGGACACTGGGCCTCGTCGTGCCCATTGGCAGGCCGAGGTATGTGAAGGGCATGGAACCAACAGAGCAACCAAAAACCCCAGCCAGTTCACAAGCACGTTGGTGATCAATGTTAATGGGTATGAGAGTTGATTTCTGAAAATTGATCTTCAGCCCAATGGAAGTAGCATAATCTTCTAGGATAGCTTTCATACGGGCAGCCTGCACGGGACATGCCTGCATAACTAAAATCGTGTCGTCAGCGTATTGGACAACCGGGAAATCACCCGCCCTATCACGAGGGAGAGGAAGATCAACAGTCCTCGAGTAAAAGCATCGTTAACTGCTGCTTGGAGGAGATCAGCCGCAAGGACAAAGATCAACGGTGAGAGAGGGTCCCCCTGGCGCACTCCACACTTACAGTTAAATTTTCGACCAGGGACTCCATTAAGGAGTACAGAAGAAACCCCCGAGCCAAAGATCGTATTCATCCATCCAAGCCATTTGTCATCAAAACCCATGTGTTTCATAATTGCCATCATGGGGGCGTGCTCAATAGTGTCAAACGCCTTGGCAAAGTCTAGTTTGAGGAGGATGTTTTCCCTCGCTGAGGTATGGCATTGATGGATGTATTCAAACGACCACGCTAGGCAGTCTTGGATTGTCCTCCCTTTGAGGAAACCGTACTGATTTCTGTGTATGATCTGGAGGATGACTTTCTGTAGCCGATTTGCCAAGATCTTAGTGATGATTTTCAGACAACAATTCAGTAAAGTAATTGGTCTATAATCATTTGCAGTTTCTGGAGAAGAGTTCTTTGGGATCAAGGTGATATACCCCTCACTAATACTGGTTATATCTAGCCCTCCGGCATGAAATGCATGGCACAACTCATAGAAGTCCGACTTGATGATCTGCCAGCAGCTCTTAAGGAAGCAACCATTAAAACCATCAGGACCCGGAGCCCGATCACTCGGCATTTCCTTAATAACAGTGTCAATCTCTTCATTGGAAAAAGGTGCCGACAAGTGCTCCAGTCCCTCAATCCGACGGATGATTCTGGAAAGATCAAAACGCATGTGAGTGGGTTTAGAAGAACCCAAACGTTCCTTATAGGTTTTGAACAACACCCCTTCCTTGCCAACATGGTCATGTATTTCCACATCGCCATCACGAAGCATGGCGATAGAGTTATGTCTGTATCTCTCCGTGGCCAGGGATTGAAAGAGTTTGGTATTTTCATCCGCAAATCTGAAGTATCTGATCGTGCATCTTTTCCTCCAGTATTCATTCTGAAACTGTAACAATGTCTGCAAGTGAGATTTCAAAATTTTCCGGAAGTTTGATTCCTGGATAAATAGAGGTCTTTTGTCCTCGAGATTATCCATCGTAGCTAAAGATTCATTACTGTTTTGAATTATGATTTTCAGCTTTGAGATATCCCTGCTCCATCTCTTGAGATCATACCTCAGAGTTTTCAGTTTTTTACAAATGCGGGCGGCAGCGTTCGGGGCATGGCATGCCTTGGACCAGGAGGCGGCAACCACCTCCATAAACCCAGAATGGTTAATCCAAAAATTCTCAAAACGGAAGAGTTTGGACTTGGGGATAGAGGACTCAATTGTAACCACACAGGGAATATGATCAGACACCGGTTTTCCTAATGGCAAGACCATTGTGTTTGGGAACGAGGTGGTCCAGCAAGAGGACGAAAAGAACCAGTCAAGCTGTTCAAGTAAGGGGTCGTCTTGCATATTACTCCAGGTATATGTTCGGCCCTTCACAGGTAACTCCATCAGAGACTGCGCTCTAATGATTTCATTAAAAAGCAACATGTCCGCAGCGTCACCCCCAGGTTTGTTTCTGTTATTCGTGGAACGAATAAAATTGAAATCACCGAGGATCAACCAGTTCTCATCATCAGGTATATGTAGGTCAAATAACCAATTAGTAAAATCCACCCGACGCTGACCAGAACATGGACCGTAGACATTGATCAATTTCCACGAGTCACTGGATTGTGTAGCAACAAAAGAGACACCCACAGCAAACGAATCAACATACCAAGGTGTGCCCACAAACACGGAGCTATTCCAGATAATAATAAGACCACCAGAGGCACCCACAGATGGGGCAAACACAAATTTATCAAACCGCTTAGGGCAGAAAGTTTTAATAAACGCCAGATCAAAAGAGTCACGCTTTGTTTCCTGGATACATATCACAGAGCAACCACTAGTATCGATAGCATTCCTGAGAGCCAAAGTTTTAGCATCGGAGTTGATGCCCCTGATGTTCCACGACAAAACATTCCACGACTTATTCATGAACAAGCTAAAGTTCAGTCTCCAGCTCCCGTGGACGAGCGCTGATCATCCAGCAGCTTCTCGGGAGAAAGAGCATCCTGCGCAATCCCGCAGCGTTTGCCCATCTGTTGAAGATCTTCAATCGTCATAGGAGGGGGACAATCATCAGACCGAACCTGCACGGGGGCAGCAGCCAAAGAAACAGCTGTGATAAAAGAAGTTTCGCGTGGTTTCACCCGTGACTTAGAGCGTTTGATGTCAGAGACGTGGTTGATCTTGAAACCATCATACTTAGTAGAACGAGTACTTCTTCTGACAGTGGTTGTGTCCAAAGGCACAAGCACATTGCGGGACTGGGAAGCATTATAAAGAGAAGTAGAAGCAATCACCTGAAGAGCCGTCTCTTGAACAGACAAGGTCACTGGATGTAACTCTGCATCTTGGGGGGCAAGTTGTGAAATCTCCTTAAGACCAGGAGAGCGAGCCGCCCTCCCCCAAGCAGTGTCAAACGCCGAAAACCTGCATTCAGTGGCCTCCTGCAGCCAAGACGACGGGATGATGGCAGCCCCCATCTGAAAGATTGAACTGAACACCTCTGTCAGAACATCACGCTCTGGGACTATGCTATCCAGCCAGGTAGACACAGCAACATTCAACTGGTTCTGTATAAACTTGAAAGGATTAAGGGGAAACATAACAGCCTCAGATGTCTGAAAGGTTAGGGCTGGCGTATATATGCGTTTGAGCATCCCTCCCATCCAGAGCAACAAATCATGATCGACAGCCACAAAAAAACTAGCTGAATTTCCTCCAGCTCTGACGAACGCAAGTCGTGCAGTAGGATTCCCAAGCACAAAACCATCCGCCAATGCTTCCACCGCTTGAAACTCTAAGTCAGAAGACCAAACATCCGACAGGTTGTCCTGGACATTGTTTTCAGGATCCACACCATCCATCAGAGACGGTCCATCGTACTGGAAGAACGTTCTGAAACTGAACCCTGCGTATGGCGGAGGAACCACAGGCCACATAGGCCAACCATTATCCTGAAATTGCACCTGGGCCGGTTCTGGGGCGTTCCATGCCGCTTCATTCAGAGCCTCTTGGGCAGCCATCTCATCAATTCTTGCTTGCTGCATGAGGGTGTAGTAGGGAAGCTCATAAGGGTGGGGTGATGCATTCAGAAGCGGAGGAGCATCTTCATTGCCAACTAAACTGGGAATAGTATTCCTGCCATTCAGAACATACACTGGTACAGACCAGGATCGAGCAAGCCCTGGCAGCAAACCAACCCTGGTAACCAACAGACTGTGTGGCACTTCAGCCACATCTTTGATATGACACTTAACCAGAACTCTAGCTTTGTTGAAACCCGGACGTGGCCACACAAGGAGCTTTCCAAAATTAGAAACGGCCTTATGAATATAGTGCTCAGTCTGGTAATCCATAGGGAAAGCTAGAAACATAACCCAAACCTCATATTCAAAAGCAGGCATGCGCATATTGAGACCTTCATCATGAGGTACTAAAGAAAAAGTAGAATCCTCAGACAGAGCATGAGGTCCCTCCCGAATTGCAGCATCCCGACTCTCCATATCCGCAAAGACCACACAGCCAATTCCTAACGGGTAAATAAAATCATCCACCAAATCATACTCTAGATCCCCAGTAATGATGCGACAGACCTCGGCCAACCAAAGCTCCTTTTGATGATCAGGGACTGGAGGATGGACTGTAACAATGGCATACCTGTCATGGTTGAGGGGCGGATCATCGACCACCATGACATGGCGCTGGACGCGATGAGCAGGGCCACGGTCGAAGGTCGATCCAACCGGGGCGAAGGCGAACGGGCGCACTGGAAAGTTCGCCATAGCTGGAGTTGTCGGAGGTGTGGAATCCGCCGATAAAGGAATTGCCGATGATGGACAGCAAGAAATCAGTGGGAGCGGGGGCAATGAAGGTTGGGGTGGTGAGCTCTAGGACGCCGGCTGACGCGATTGGGGTTTTTGGCAGGCTGAAGTGACAACACCTTGACCAGGGAGGCGTATCGTCAAGCGTTGAGCGGTGGCCACTTCCGAGGAGCGTGGGATTTTCTGTTTCTGTTTCCAAATCCAACGGGCCCGCATATCCCTCGCAACACGGGCCATACCAACAACCATAGAATTACCAAACACAGACTCCCCCAGCTCACCCCGAGGCAGGATCCTCTCAGATTTTGTTTCTGGTAAAGATTTTGGTGCCCAAATCAAATGAGGTAAAGTATTGCAATAGCTGGGCTTTCGGGCCGCATGACCCAGACGGTGGCATAACGTGCAACGACGAAGCCCAGGACAAAGCTGGTCATGTGATCAAATGTAGAGCATGCATTGCATGGATGGCCTAGAGGGTCCGGGCCCACCTTGCATGGCAGATGATAAGTGTGATTATTACGTGTAGAAACACCAGAGCCAGGCACAGAGACATCCCCGCAAGGCTGATAAGAATGCCCATTGCAACATTCAGCAACATGACCAAGCCGATCACATAAAGAGCAATGCTTAAGCCGCTTGTATATATAATCTTTAGTGGGAACTGAAGAAATTTGTACCATTTGCTTGACACTGTCATTATCATAACCAGCCTGCCATCCATCCAATATGGAATAAAGAGAATCATCCGGAATGGACTCCCATAAACCCCGATCAAACAACTCACCTCGAAAAGAGGGCAACTTGGCCGGAATATCGGAGGAAATAGATACGGATATGGATCCAATCCGAAAAATATCCGGAGAAACCGGAGCCCGAAAACTACCAAAAGAGAGCACCGTCGGAGGCTCGCCGGAATGCAAATCCGTCGGCGGCGGGATCAAACCCAAGTTCTGAAACACTGGAATAGATGCAGGATCCATAGGCATATTATGTTGAGATGATAACCATTTAGATTTGATCGCCGGGCCAGGTGAAGAAGCCAAACCAGTCAACTCAGAATCCGTATGCCATGATTGAATCCTGGGGCGCTTGTCCATACCACGATGCAAATGAAAATGACAAATAAAGTCCGGCCAAATACGGTCCCGTAGCCCAAAGATAAAATGTCCCACTCGATTTGATGCCACAGAGAACCGGAAATGACGATCACCCAGGCGAACGACATTGAAACCCGCACCAAGCCCTCCAATACAAGACTGAAGAGCCAAACCAACCGAATCCACCGAAAGGGGAAAAGAGGCCGAGGAGAAGGAAACTTCAAGAAAGAATTCCTTGAAGCCGGAGTTGGGGACGAAGTGGACCGTAGATCCAAACCGTGCACGCACCTGTGCCTCGACCTTAAGGCCGGGGGAAAAGTCCCAATGGAGGAGGCCATCCATTGGGCTCGCCAGGAGGAGATTGTAGGGTTAAACCCTAGAATCGCCATCGTAGTCGCCAGAGGTGGAGAGGAGGGAGGTGGTCGCCATCAATATGCATTAGGCCCCAAGTGCCAAGTCAAGGCTCCTAAAGTTGTTGAACCGGAGCAGCAAATCTCTGTACCTGAAACTTCTGAAAAACAGCCAAAAGAACCTGCCTCAGACGCTCCACCTGAAATTCCCGATCTCTCCGTTGATCATACCAACACCGACTCTTTGAGCACTGAACCATCCGGCTCACTTAAGCCGTCAGAGACTCATACTGATGACGTTGTGATCACTGGCACCGGTTTTACAGAACCGGGAAATCCAACTGTCTTGGCCAAACACTCCGCCAAGCAAGAGGTTATTGAAAGGCAGAAAGTGAGGTTTGATATTTCCCACTATGCACAATTGAGCAGTAATGAAATATTGTCTGGCTATCTGAACCAAGTACACTCCAGCTGCGATCTTGAAATCGACATGGTGAAGCAGATGCATCAAAAGTATGAGGTATGACTTCCGGCTTTAAATAAGTTATGTATATCCTGCCAGCCCCCAAGTCTACTGGTTATGATAAGACTGAATAGGCTATAGACTTAGAATAATCCATAAGCATTTGTAGTAGCATCCTTCCAAGGCCGGTTGTCATAGCTAGATTTTAAACCGGATGTTTAAACAATTTAGCATTGCATCCGTAGTCCCCAAGGGCCGGCTTAATCCACATGAATGAGCCGGTCCTATTTACTATTGTTTAAAAATGAAAGCTTATCTGTGTAGCCCCCATGAGCCGGCTGTGATTGTTTACAGCACAACCGGGTCATCATAAAGTTGTAGGAAGATACAAGCGATATGCATTAGCCCCCAAGTGCCAAGCAGTCTTGCTTGCAAAGTGCTTGGGACTTATTCACATGAGTCATTTTGTATAAATAATTTTTTCAGCAGGCATTAGCCCCCAAGTGCCAAGTGTTGTTGCTTGCAAAAGGCTTGGGACTTATACTTCTGTAATCCGGATATGAATGTTTCTGAAATTCTTGTGCTTGTATAGTTTGCCACTGCTGATTTGCAATCACAATTGTCTGATGCAAAGACCCGGATGGAAAACCAAGAATCTGAAACCTGGAAGGCCGATTCAAAATTCCAATTTAGCGTGGCTGAGATGGAAAAGCTGAAGACCAATTTTGATGCGGAGAGAAACACTTGGGCTGAAGAGAAGACGACTTTAACGCAACGAGCTGAAAAAGCAGAAGCAGCTCTTCAAGAGATGACCACTGAACTCACCGGCTTAAAACACCGTGTATCTCAGATGGTTTCTGCTATCTTTGGTGACTTGCCTTGCTAGTCATCAAACGCGAATCCTTGTTGTGATAATGTAAACCGCCATTAACCGATCTGTGATTTATTCAGGTCCTAGGAGCAGCAACCTTAACCAAGACATGCTTGTGAAGCTCAAAGCTGTCTATACACTCGTCGAACAGCTGTACACCGGAGCGCAACATGCACTGGCCGCAATTTCTCCAACGAATCAAGCGCCTACTCTTTTGATAGATGTCTTGAAAAAACTTTCTGTGCTGCCTGCCAGGTTTGATGAAATGAAATGGTCATCTGCAAGAGCCAGTGTTGTGATGGCTTTGAGCCGGGCCAAGGCATGGGTACCAGAGCTTGACCCTTCTGAGGTAGCCACTGGATACCCAAGCTTTAAAGAAGATGGTACTCCGTTTGATTAGAAGGACTTCTCGGCTTGCGTGAAAGAAATACGTCCAATGGCGACTCTAATTGCCAATGATTCGGACCTTTCCAAGTACCATCCGGCTTATAACAAGGAGAACCAGAAGATGCCGACCCCGGCTTATAGAGTGAAGGACTTAATCCCCCCAATCCGTAAGCACACTTTTGCCCCTGAAGTTGAGCCGTTTGATCATATAGATGACGAAGCTGAATTTCAAGCTTTATCTGGCATCGATTGGTCATCACCAAATTTTCAGACGGCAGAGGAAGACGAAGAACCTGAAAGGGATGACCCAGAGGCCTCCAATTAGCAAGGTCAAGAAGACTAAACCGCCAGGCAGTTTATATATTTGTCCCTCTAAAAACACTTGATTCGATTTGGCTCATGGAGTCATGTAATAGGGTAGGAAAAACTTGAATCTGTCGTGCCATCATGCACATTTCTGTTTTTGTGCAACACTGTTGGTCGCCCGTTTGAGAAACCATCACTTTATGCTTATGATAGTATTAACTTTTGCAGACCAGATTCGATAATTCCCCTGCACACAAACAAATCACAGGTGCCCTGGCGGCTTACCGCCGGGCAGGTCATGATATCCAATTGAAACCACTGGGGACGAATAGTCCCTAACCAGGGCCGTTCCGACCATAATGCTGTCATAAGAAAATATCATACCTGTGGTGTACATTTAGACTGCAGGTTTAGCAGCGTGATGTAGTCAGAGTTTGTAGAGCTATAACTCCGATCATAAGAGTATGGTTCTCTGGCGACTTAGTGTTGGAAATATGCCCTAGAGGCAATAATAAATGGTTATTATTATATTTCATTGTTCATGGTAATTGTCTATTGTTCATGCTATAATTGTGTTATCCGGAAATCATAATACATGTGTGAATACATAGACCACAACGTGTCCCTAGTAAGCCTCTAGTTGACTAGCTCGTTGATCAACCGATAGTCATGGTTTCCTGACTATGGACATTGGATGTCGTTGATAATGGGATCACATCATTAGGAGAATGATGTGATGGACAAGACCCAATCCTAAGCATAGCTCAAAGATCGTGTAGTTCGTTTGCTAGAGCTTTTCCAATGTCAAGTGTCTTTTCCTTAGACCATGAGATCGTGCAACTCCCGGATACCGTAGGAGTACTTTGGGTGTGCCAAACGTCACAACGTAACTGGGTGACTATAAAGGTGCATTACGGGTATCTCCGAAAGTGTCTGTTGGGTTGGCACGGATCGAGACTGGGATTTGTCACTCCGTGTGACGGAGAGGTATCTTCGGGCCCACTCGGTAATGCATCATCATAATGAGCTCAATGTGACTAAGGCGTTAGTCACGGGATCATGCATTGCGGTACAAGTAAAGAGACTTGCCGGTAACGAGATTGAACAAGGTATTGGGATACCGACGATCGAATCTCGGGCAAGTAACATACCGATTGACAAAGGGAATTGTATACGGGATTGATTGAATCCTCGACATCGTGGTTCATCCGATGAGATCATCGTGGAACATGTGGGAGCCAACATGGGTATCCAGATCCCGCTGTTGGTTATTGACCGGAGAGGCGTCTCGGTCATGTCTGCATGTCTGCCGAACCCGTAGGGTCTACACATTTAAGGTTCGGTGACGCTAGGGTTGTCGAGATATGAGTATGCGGAAACCCGAAAGTTTTGGAGTCCCGGATGAGATCCCGGACGTCACGAGGAGTTCCGGAATGGTCTGGAGGTGAAGAATTATATATAGGAAGTCAAGTTTCGGCCACCGGGAAAGTTTCGGGGGTCACCGGTATTGTACCGGGACCACCGGAAGTGTCCCGGGGGTCCACCGGGTGGGGCCACCTATCCCGGAGGGCCCCATGGGCTGAAGTGGGAAGGGAACCATCCCCTAGTGGGCTGGGGCGCCCCCCATGGGCCTCCCCCCTGCGCCTAGGGTTGGAAACCCTAGGGTGGGGGGGCGCCCCACTTGCCTTGGGGGGCAAGTCTTCCCCCTGGCCGCCGCCCCCCCATCCAGATGGGTCTTGGCCGGTGCCCCCCCTCCCAGGGGGCCTATATAAAGGGGGTGGGGGAGGGAGGGCAGCAATACTACAGCCTTGGGCGCCTCCCTCCTCCCCTGCAACACCTCTCTCTCTCGCAGAAGCTCGGCGAAGCCCTGCCGAGATCCCGCTACATCCACCACCACGCCGTCGTGCTGCTGGATCTCCATCAACCTCTCCTTCCCCCTTGCTGGATCAAGAAGGAGGAGACGTCGCTGCACCGTACGTGTGTTGAACGCGGAGGTGCCGTCTGTTCGGCACTCGGTCATCGGTGATTTGGATCACAGCGAGTACGACTCCATCAACCACGTTCATTGGAACGCTTCCGCTCGCGATCTACAAGGGTATGTAGATGCACTCCTTTCCCCTCGTTGCTAGTATACTCCATAGATGGATCTTGGTGAGCGTAGGAAAATTTTAAAATTCTGCTACGATCCCCTACAGTGGCATCATGAGCCAGGCCTATGCGTAGTTACTATGCACGAGTAGAACACAAAGCAGTTGTGGGCGTTGATGTTGCCAATTCTTCTTGCCGCTACTAGTCGTATCTTGTTTTGGCGGCATTGTGGGATGAAGCAGCCCGGACCGACCTTACATGTACGCTTACGTGAGACAGGTTCCACCGACTGACATGCACTAGTTGCATAAGGTGGCTAGCGGGTGTCTGTCTCTCCTACTTTAGTCGGAACGGATTCGATGAAAAGGGTCCTTATGAAGGGTAAATAGAAATTGGCAAATCACGTTGTGGTTTTACGTAGGTAAGAAACGTTCTTGCTAGAAACCTATACAAGCCACGTAAAAACTTGCAACAACAATTAGAGGACGTCTAACTTGTTTTTGCAGCATGTGGTTTGTGATGTGATATGGACAGAAGATGTGATGAATGATATATGTGATGTATGAGATTGATCATATTCTTGTAATAGGAATCACGACTTGCATGTCGGTGAGTATGACAACCGGCAGGAGCCATAGGAGTTGTCTTTATTATTTTGTATGACCTGCGTGTCATTGAATAACGCCATGTAAATTACTTTACTTTGTTGCTAAACGCGTTAGCCATAGAAGTAGAAGTAATTGTTGGCGTGACAACTTCATGAAGACACAATGATGGAGATCATGGTGTCATGCCGGTGACGAAGATGATCATGGTGCCCCGAAGATGGAGATCAAAGGAGCAAATGATATTGGCCATATCATGTCACTATTTGATTGCATGTGATGTTTATCATGTTTTGCATCTTATTTGCTTAGAACGACGGTAGTAAGTAAGATGATCCCTTATAATAATTTCAAGAAAGTGTTCCCCCTAACTGTGCACCGTTGCGAAGGTTCGTTGTTTCGAAGCACCACGTGATGATCGGGTGTGATAGATTCTAACGTTCGCACACAACGGGTGTTGACGAGCCTAGCATGTACAGACATGGCCTCGGAACACACGCAATACACTTAGGTTGACTTGACGAGCCTAGCATGTACAGACATGGCCTCAGAACACGGAGGACCGAAAGGTCGAGCATGAGTCGTATAGAAGATACGATCAACATGGAGATGTTCACCGATCTTGACTAGTCCGTCTCACGTGATGATCGGACACGGCCTAGTTAACTCGGATCATGTTTCACTTAGATGACTAGAGGGATGTCTATCTGAGTGGGAGTTCATTGAGTAATTTGATTAGATGAACTTAATTATCATGAACTTAGTCTAAAATCCCGTGGTGATAATGGGGTATTCTATTGATCCACTTGATGTATGTTTTGGTGATCAACTTGCGGGTTCCGCCCATGAACCTATGCATAGGGGTTGGCACACGTTTTCGTCTTGACTCTCCGGTAGAAACTTTGGGGCACTCTTTGAGGCTCTATGTGTTGGTTGAATAGATGAATCTGAGATTGTGTGATGCATATCGTATAATCATACCCACGGATACTTGAGGTGACATTGGAGTATCTAGGTGACATTAGGGTTTTGGTTGATGTGTGTCTTAAGGTGTTATTTTACTACGAACTCTAGGGCTATTTGTGACACTTATAGGAATAGCCCAATGGATTGATCGGAAAGAATAACTTTGAGGTGGTTTCGTACCCTACCATAATCTCTTCGTTTGTTCTCCGCTATTAGTGACTTTGGAGTGACTCTTTGTTGCATGTTGAGGGATAGTTATATGATCCAATTATATTATTATTGTTGAGAGAACTTGCACTAGTGAAAGTATGAACCCTAGGCCTTGTTTCCTAGCATTGCAATACCGTTTACGCTCACTTTTATCATTAGTTACCTTGCTGTTTTTATATTTTAAGATTACAAACACCTATATCTACCATCCATATTGCACTTGTATCACAATCTTTTCGCCGAACTAGTGAACCTATACAATTTACCATTGTATTGGGTGTGTTGGGGACATAAGAGACTCTTTGTTATTTGGTTGCAGGGTTGCTTGAGAGAGACCATCTTCATCCTACACCTCCCACGGATTGATAAACCTTAGGTCATCCACTTGAGGGAAATTTGCTACTGTCCTACAAACCTCTGCACTTGGAGGCCCAACAATGTCTACAATAAGAAGGTTGCGTAGTAGACATCAGTGCATTTTACAAATCCTGCAAACCAAATAGGCATGTAGTAGTGTTCAAAACTGAATGTAGGCACTAACACGTTTTCTTCTTTTGCAGATAAGATTAGGCCCAGTGGTGGATAATGTGATACAATATAACAATCACGTTGAATGCCTAGATCTGCATCTCTCAGAAATTACTTTGAACTCCTACCGAGGGACCTTACCGGAGATTATATTCGCTAGGTTCTTTGTTGTCAGAGCAAGGGTGCTGAAGGTAATGAGGTTTGCCCTACATTTATTTCACAAAAATGAATGGTTTTTTTTATC
Source organism: Triticum aestivum (assembly GCF_018294505.1). NCBI lineage: Eukaryota > Viridiplantae > Streptophyta > Magnoliopsida > Poales > Poaceae > Triticum > Triticum aestivum. Next base: position 422,714,568 of record NC_057814.1, on the reverse strand, counting down.
AGCATTGGCGGGCTGCGGCAGAATGGAATAGGCTCCAAAAATGCCGAATTTTATTTTGGAACTTCAGATGGCGGAGTAATCGGAAGTCATTGTGTCAACCCCATACATGACTTCCCAATGGCTGACCCCTTTGCAAAAATTATGAGGTTTTGAAACCAGACTTAGAAGTGGTAATATTAGTTTGAACCTCTCTGATATCCATGTTCAGCGGATTAGCGCGAGCATTTGCAGCTGATGAGCTGAATTTCATTTCTAATATCAGTTTGAACCTTGTAATCTTCGAATTTGAGCCCTATAACTCTGGAATTTGAACCTTGTAATATTTCGAGCTTTTGTGGTACAATCGTTGAAATGGCATCGTATGAGACTCGTATATTGGTAGCACTATTTTGACCTTAATATGCAATGGTCTTAGATTTTATTAACCATTCTCGAATCTGTTTACCTTATCGATCTCATAGCACACGATCTGTATAGCTAACTCGACTGCGATCTTTGACATTATTGCACACAGTTGGTTTCTTCAACCGTGTGCCCTGTAGAACGCGGAATTAATTATCGCACTCGAGTGTCCATCATCACCCTTCAGTGTAACTTTGACCTCATCACCCACGGGTAAACCCACACACATTGTTTTTACAAAGCTTTTTGCCAATAAACGCCCACGATTTGTCCCTCTTCTAGCCGACGCGTGGCCAAACTAGCCGGGCGGGAAGCTTGCGCGGTAAACTGCGTGGTAGCACGGGAACAGGCTCACCGACGATACATTTGGCGCCTCTTCGAGCCCACGCGTGGTGAAACGAAATGCGTGCGGTGCGGTGTTGTCAAGCGTGCACTAGAGTCCTCCGCTATGAACACCGTGACAAGACGTGACGATTACAGGCCGACCGGCCCCCATTTATTACAACGGCCATTTAACCCTTGTGTCTCTTCAACCTTTCGATCGCGCCCCACCATTGCAAGAAGCACACCCACCACGACAAATTCTTAGAGGGTATCCTGTGCGGCTCCAATGGCGCTCCGAGCGGCTGCCGACAACGAGCAGCAGTTCACCATGCATGCCGTGGTGGACACCCACAGAAGGTTCACAGAGCTCTCGGTGGTGTACACCAACAACCCGGTCTGGGTGGAGCACTCCATCCACATCATGGAGCTGTTGCTTGCCGAGGAGAAGTACAACATGGTCGGGTTCGACCCCGAGTACACCCGCGCTCGTGCCGGGTCTCGTCCCAAGGTCGTCGTCGCCCAGATGTGTGTGTGCAACCATGTCCTTGTCTACTGCTATTGCCTGGCCACAAGGCCTTGCGAGCGTTTCGCCAGGTTTGTCAACAGCCCCCACTACATGTTCGCTACGGTGGACATCACCAACGATGTAAAGGTGCTCAAGAATTCAGGCATCGCCTGCGAGAATCTTGTTGACATCCAGGGCTAATACAAGATCTGGGGCAGCAAGGAGCATGAGAAGGACTCACCGGTTCACCTCGCCGAGGCCATCATCGACCCCTACAATAGAGACATGAAGGATTCCTGCAACAAGGACAAGCGTGCCTGGCACTCGGCCTGGATGGAGAAACTCGACAAAGCTCAAGTCGTGTACACGGCCAAGGAGGCGTACATGAGCTACGACATGTACAGGCGGATCATTGACATGAGGAAGTGCCTCCTTCCCCAAAACGGCCAGGGATCCAGCCGGAAGTAGAGCAATGGCAAGCGTCGTCGTAACAATAAGTAGATGATTAGATCCTCGTTTCTCCTAGTTTAGTATGCATGTAATTTCTTACTTTGGTGTGTGGAAATGTTATGTGTGTAGTCACTTGTGTAATTGTATTCTTAATTTGGTATGCTGTCTTTTTGAGTATATATGTTGATTCTCTGTAGACAGAGCAAATCACATCGCACATGGACTAAACAATGGAACCCGTCGGTGATGATTTCATCAATCACTGACAATTGTATACCAGCAATCATTTGCTCACAACACACACTGCTTGTTAACAGGAATCGTGTGTGTTGTTATCGGTCTTCCCACACATTTTCCATTACAGACCTGTTTGCCGCGCATCACATACATCTTGTTAAGTTGAACCGTTTCTGTTCTCTTGGCTCAACGCAAACAGTTCATCCGAGTGAATTGTATGCCGTATATCGCACACACCGTCATCTGGCTGCGGTTTCTGTTGTTCCGCCTCATCACAAATAGTTTATCCGAGTGAACTGTATGTCGTATATTGCACGCGCCTTCATGTGGCTGCCCATTTCTTTTGTTCTGCCTCATCGCAAACAGTTTATTGAACTAAACCGTATGCCCCTCATCGCACACGCAGCTAAAATATGAACCGTGTTTGATGTATCCTTCATCGCAAACGCTTTGCATCTTTTTTGACGGTTATTTTACATCACCGTTTGTGATTAATGCAGCGCACACAGTTTCGTCAAAGGGTCTCTGATCATAGTGTCGCGTTAGCAGCATCTTGCAGTAGTGAATGGGTCCCTTTCTAGAGAAGGAGTTTTCTCTCGAAAGAAGTGAGTGGGAGGAAAGTAGAACTTGGTGAGGTAATTGTACCTTCTCTCGAATTGGAGAGTAGCACATGAGAGAAATCCGTTCGCGTGATACCTACAACAACTAGAGAGGAAACCAATGATGATGATCATGAAACTTTGGATCAAGTTACTACTGGACTTCGTAGGTCGAACAGAGCACGTTCCGCACCAGAGTGGTACAGTAATCCTGTCCTGGAAGTCATGTTACTAGACCATGGAGAACCTACGAACTATGAAGACGCTATGATGAGCCCAGATTCCGATAGATGGCTTGAGGCCATGAAATCTGAGATAGGATCCATGTATGAGAACAAAGTGTGGACTTTGGTGGACTTGCCCGATGATTGGCAAGCCATTGAGAATAAATGGATCTTCAAGAAGAAGACAAACGTCGATGGTAATGTCACCATTTACAAAGCTCAACTTGTCGCTAAAGGTTTTCGACAAGTTCAAGGGGTTGACTACGATGAGACCTTCTCACCGTAGCGATGCTTAAGTCAATCCAAATCATGTTAGCAATTGCCGCATTTTATAGTTATGAAATTTGGCAAATGGACGTCAAAACTGCATTCCTTAATGGATTTCTTAAAGAAGAGTTGTATATGATGCAACCAGAAGGTTTTGTTGATCCTAAAGGTGCTAACAAAGTGTGCAAGCTCCAGCGATCCATCTTTGGACTCATGCAAGCATCTCGGAGTTGGAATATACGCTTTGATGAGGTGATCAATGTTGGGGAACGTAGCATGCAATTTCAAAATATTTCCTATGCTCACGCAAGATCTATCTAGGAGATGCATAGCAACGAGAGGGGGAGAGTGTGTCCACGTACCCTCATAGACCGAAAGCGGAAGCGTTTGTTCACGCGGTTGATGTAGTCGAACTTTTTCTCATTCCAACCGATCAAGCACCAAACGTACGACACCTCTGAGTTTTGCACACGTTTAGCTCGATGACGTCCCTTGAACTCTTGATCCACCAAAGTGTCGAGGGAGAGTTCCGTCAGCACGACGACGTGGTGACGGTGATGGTGAAGTGATCCACGTAGGGCTTCGCCTAAGCACTACGTGAATATGACCGGAGGCGTACTGTGGAGGGGGCACCGCACACGGCAAACAATGTTTGATGTGTGTTCTAGGCGCCCCCTCCCCACGTATATAAAGGAGGGAGGGGGAGGGAGCCAGCTCTAGGCGCACCCAAGTAGGAGGAATCCTAATTGGGCTCCTAGTTGGATTCGGCCCCCTTTCCTTTTACCGGAGGGGGGAGAAGGGAAGAGAGGGGGAAGGAAAGAGGGGGGCACCGCCCCCTCCTCCTAATCTAATTCGGCCTCCTTCCTTGGGGGGGGCGCCACCCCTTGTGGGCTGGTGTGCCTCCCTCCTATGTCCCTTATGGCCCATATCTTCCCCCGGGGGGTTCCGGTAACCCCCCCGGTACTCCGATATGTACCCGATACATTTCGGAACACTTCCTGTGTCTGAATACTATCATCCAATATATCAATCGTTACCTCTCGACCATTTCGAGACTCCTCGTCATGTCCGCTCATCCGGGACTCCGAAAAACATTCGGTCACCAAATCACATAACTCATATAATACAAATCGTCATCGAACGTTAAGCGTGCGGACCCTACGGGTTCGAGAACTATGTAGACATGACCGAGACTCCTCTTCGGTCAATAACCAATAGCGGAACCTGGATGCTCATATTGGTTCCCACATATTCTACAAAGATCTTTATCGGTCGAACCATTATGACAACATACGTTATTCCCTTTGTCATCGGTATGTTACTTGCCCGAGATTCGATCATCGGTATCTCCATACCTAGTTCAATCTCGTTACCGGCAAGTCTCTTTACTCGTTCTGTAATTTATCATCCCACAACTAACTCATTAGTCACATTGCTTGCAAGGCTTATTATGACGTGCATTACCGAGAGGGCCCAGAGATACCTCTCCGATACTTGGAGTGACAAATCCTAATCTCGATCTATGCCAACCCAGCAAACACCTTCGGAATACCTGTAGAGCGTATTTATAATCACCCGGTTACGTTGTGACGTTTGACAGAACACAAGGAATTCCTCCGGTATCCGGGAGTTTCATAATCTCATAGTCAAAGGAATATGTTTAAGTTATGAAGAAAGCAATAGCAATAAAACTTAACGATCATTATGCTAAGCTAACAGATGGGTCTTGTCCATCACATCATTCTCCTAATGATGTGATCACGTTCATCAAATGACAACACATGTCTATGGTTAGGAAACTTAACCATCTTTGATTAACGAGCTAGTCTAGTAGAGGCTTACTAGGGACACTGTATTTTGTCTATGTATTCACACATGTATCAAGTTTCCGGTTAATACAATTCTAGCATGAATAATAAACATTTATCATGATATAAGGAAATATAAATAACAACTTTATTATTGCCTCTAGGGCATATTTCCTTCAATCAGAGCATATGGTTTTATACAGACTTATGATGAAGCCTGTATTTACAAGAAAGTGAGTCGGAGCTCTGTAGCATTTCTGATATTATATGTGGATGACATTTTATTGATTGGAAATGATATGGAATTTCTGTAGCATTTCAGTGAAAGACCTCGGTGAAGCTACTTATATATTGGGCATCAAGATCTATAGGGATAGATCGAGATGCTTAATAGGACTTTCACAAAGCACATACCTTGATAAGATTTTGAAAAAGTTCAAAATGGATCAGTCAAAGAAAGGGTTCTTGCTTGTGTTGCAAGGTATGAAGTTGAGTAAGACTCAAAACCCGACCACGACGGAAGATAGAGAGAGAATGAAAGTTGTTCCCTATGCCTCAGCCATAGGTTCTATAAAGTACGCCATGATGTGTACCAAACCTGTTGTGTACCTTGCCATGAGTTTGGCAAGGAGGTGCAATAATGATTCAGGAGTAGATCACTGGACAGCGGTCAAAATTATCCTTAGTTACCTAAGAGGACTAAGGAAATATTTCTCGATTGTGGAGGTAATAAAGAGTTCGTCGTAAAGGGTTACGTCGATGCAAGCTTTGACGCCGATTCGGATGACTCTAAGTCTCAATCTGGATACGTATTGAAAGTGGGAGCAATTAGCTAGAGTAGCTCCATACAGAGCTTTGTAGACATAGAAATTTGCAAAAATACATATGAATCTGAATGTGACAGACCCGTTGACTAAACTTCTCTCACAAGCAAAACATGATCACTCCTTAATACTCTTTGAGTGTTAATCACATGGCGATGTGAACTAGATTATTGACTCTAGTAAACTCTTTGAGTGTTGGTCACATGGCGATGTGAACTATGGGTGTTAAATCACATGGTGATGTGAACTAGATTATTGACTCTAGTGCAAGTGGGAGACTGGAGGAAATATGCCCTAGGGGCAATAATAAAGTTGTTATTTTATATTTCCTTATTCATGATAAAGGTTTATTATTCATGCTAGAATTGTATTGATCGGAAACTTAAATACATGTGTGAATACATAAACAAATATCGTGTCCCTAGTAAGCCTCTACTAGACTAGCTCATTGATCAAAGATGGTTAAGGTTTCCTAACCATAGACATGTGTTGTCATTTGATAACGGGATCACATCATTAGGAGAATGATGTGATGGACAAGACTCATCCTTTAGCTTAGCAGAATGATCGTTCAGTTTATTGCTATTGCTTTCTTCATGTCAAATACATATTCCTTGGACTATGAGATTATGCAACTCCTGGATACCGGAGGAATACCTTTTGTGCTATCAAACATCACAACGTAACTGGGTGATCATAAAGATGCTCTACAGGTATCTCCAAAGGTGTTTGTTGAGTTGGCATAGATCGAGATTAGGATTTGTCACTCCGAGTATCGGAGAGGTATCTCTGGGCCCTCTCGGTAATACACATTATAAGCTTGCAAGAAAATGACTAAGGAGTTAGTCAAAAGGTGGTGTATTACGTAAGGAGTAAAGAGACTTGCCGGTAACGAGATTGAACTAGGTATGAAGATACCGATGATTGAATCTTGGGCAAGTAACATACAGATGGACAAAGGGAATTACGTATGTTGTCATAATGGTTCAACCAATAAAGATCTTCATAGAATATGTAGGAGGCAATATGGGCATCCAGGTTCCGCTATTGGTTATTGACCGGAGAGGTGTCTCGGTCATGTCTACATAGTTCTCGAACCCGTAGGGTCTGCACGCTTAACGTTCGTTGACGATATAGTGTTATATGAGTTATATGTTTTGGTGACCGAATGTTGTTCGGAGTCCCGGGTGAGATCACGGACATGACAAGGTATTTGTACACCGTAAGTGTTTCGGGATGTACCGGGAAGGAATCGGGTCACCGGAAGGGGTTCCAGGCACCCCCCCCCCTCGGCAAGTTATGGGCCTTATGGGCCAAAGAAGGGGACGAACCAGCCCACAAGGGGGCTGGTGCACCTCCTCCCTTGTTTGGCTAGCCCTAGGGAAGGAAAAGGGGGAGGGCTAGCCCCTCCTGCCTTTCCCTCTCATGGGAGAAAGGAAAGGGGGGCGCCACCCTTCCCTACCTTTCCCCGCACTCCAAATAAGGAAAAGGGGGGCACGGCTTGGGAGGGACCCCAAGTAGGATTCCTCCTACTTGGGAGCCTCCTTTGGCTGCTCCTCCCTCCCTCACACCTATATATATGTGGGAGGGGGGCGCCTAGCACACAACAGACAATTGCCTAGCCGTGTGCGGCGCCCCCCTCCACCGTTTGCACCCCTGGTCATATTTTTGTAGTGCTTAGGCGAAGCCCTGCGGAGATCACTTCACCATCACTGTCACCACGCTGTCGTGCTGCCGAAACTCATCTACTACATCGCGTCTTGCTGGATCAAGAAGGCGGAGGACGTCACCGAGCTAAACGTGTCCAGAACGCGGAGGTGTCGTACGTTCGGTACTTAATTGGTTGGAGCACGAAGAAGTTCGACTACATCAACCGCGTTGGTAAACGCTTCCGCTTACGGTCTACGAAGGTACGTAGACACACTCTCCCCCTCGTTGCTATGCATCTCCATGGATAGATCATTGCGTGAGCGTAGAATTTTTTTTGTTTTCCATGCAACGTTTCGCAACAACTAGGACTAGGGTACAAAAGTTGTCAGGTTTGTGGTGTGTGAGTTACGGGGGGGGGGGGGGGGGGGGGAGGGGGTATATTTCATCAACCCCCCTCCCCCGATCACCAAAGTTACCAGTACTGGGGTACATAAGTTATCATGTCTGCAACATGTGAGTTACCGTGGGTATATTTCATCACCCCCTTCCTCCCCCACCCCCAAAGCTACCAGGACCGAGGCACATAAGTTATCAAGTCTGCAACGTGTGAGTTATCATGCTATTCACACAAAAGTTGTTGGGGGATATATTTCATCAACCCACTCCCCCCCCCCCCCGTCGCCAAAGTTACCAGGACTGGGGTCATAAGTTATCATGTCTGCGACGTGTGAGTGCACATAAGTTATCAGGTCTGCAATGTATGAGTTATCATGCTATTCACGCAAAAGTTAAGGGGGGGGGGGGGTATTTAATCAACCCCCACTCCCCGTGCCAAAGTTATTAGGACCGTCATACATAAGTTATGAGGTTTGTGATGTGTGAGTCACCAACTTAACATGCTATTCACATAAAAGTTACCACGAGGATATTTTATCAACCCCCCCCCCCCCCCCCCCCGCGCGCGCCAAAGTTACCAGGACCGGGGTATATAAGTTCTCAGCTATGCGATGTGTGAGTTACCATGATATTCACACAAAAGTTATCGGGCGTGAAAATTACCACGATGTGATCAACTCGATACGAGTTGGTAAAAAAATCATCATGAAACTAGATATCATGATTATTGTAAATGAGTTATCAGAGAAATCCAAGAAAAGAACTATAATTTTTTGCATTTTTTTGCTCATATTGCAAGAAAAAGATTCAAATACCTTGTTACCATTTTTTAGGTAAGTAACAATTGGTGAGATGGCAAGGATGATGGCTATAAGCACAACACGTGCTAGGTTCGATTCCCACACCCAACACTTATATTTTTCACACCCAGATTTTTCGAGATAGAAAAAAGAGAAGGGGACGGCTGGGCCTGGTGTGCGATTTCATTGGGAGAGCGGGCCGCTCACGATCTAATTAGTACAGAAGTCAATCAATGTGTGCAGGATTACGACGGTTAAGTCAGGAAAGTGCAACGCAAAATCATCGCAAGGTCACCAGCCCTGTTCGATCGAGAAATGGACGAGATCCACATCGTTCCGATCTGTTGCGAGTTTCTGATCGGTCAGATTTTAGCTTTGTCGTAGCAAAATACGAGCGAGGTGATCTAGAAAGATAACAACAACGAAAAAATTGTGATACAGAAAAATGAATAAAAAATCCGAAGAGAATAAATTGGGCAACGCTGATGAGAAAAACACCAGGAGGCAATCCTAGTAAAATATATTTTTACACTAATACAAATGGTTTGAATGGTAAAAAAGTCAAATAGCTTACTAGTCTCCATTTCGTTTACAGTAACTACAGTTTGAATCTCAATATGGGAATAATATTTTTCTCCCTCCGCAAGTACTTGAATTCGAGTGTTACAATTCTTTTTTTTTTTGAGAAAAAACTCTAGTTTTACCCATTTTTTCTTGAGAAAAATTGCGAGTGATATCTGCACCAGAGTAGTGACCTACTCATGGTAATGAATATAGAACACCTAGCGTCAGTCAGAACACAAGGGGCAGTGCAGCTGGTCAGCGGGGGTGGCACATTCAGCTCGTGGACGTCTAGGTTCCGAGTTTGATCCCTGTCGCTGCCTTTTTTGCGATAAACAGAAACCAACTGACGAGACATCGTTCGTGCCTGTTGCTAACATCCAGTCGGCAGGAACTTAGCTTTCCCATTTTAGAAAATACAGTAAACACACACTCTGGCATACATGCACCTATATTCACCTTTGTAAACGCAGGCATATACATCCTACTACTGTACATATAAGCACCTTTAAGAGATTGAGTCGGTAAATCTTGAGATTGACAGTCACCACAAAATGATTTTTAGGATTCTCACTACAATGTTGGCCCATATTGCACTTTAGTATGACAGAATCAGACAGTCGACAACGTTCAGATCACGAAAACGGCCAACTCCAATGTTTGATGTTTGAGAGGGCAGGAAAAGTACATAGTTACAATGTCTCTAAAATACTTTTTTCGTGGACTCCCACTTGCATATGTAATGATGGATATCTTTATGCTGAAGGTGAAAGTTCGCCAAACTTCATGACGAGTAATAACATCGTGCATGGTCTTTGTGGTGTTGAAAATATGAGGCAATAATAAATGTGTTGTTATTTTTTTCAAGTTTATAATTAATGTTTATATTTTATGTTATAACTGCTATGGTTCTCGAGCCTGCGAAAACAAGAGGTTCAGAGGAAAACTCATGTGCACGGGTAAACTTGTAAACGCTAAAATAAGATTTCAAGTCTTGCCTCTAGAACTAGTCAAGTATTGCATGATGGTTCTATTTTCCTGATTATGGGCATAGTTAAGTATAACGATGATGCCCACAAAATTGAGGGCATGATGGTAGTAGAACATTCGTGATGAATTGACCCAAGTTGTATGTTATACTTAGAGATGATTTCGTCACAAGTCTATAGTTCGTAACACGGGAAAGTTAATGTATGCACACTTAGGCCATGAGAGTATCAAGTCACTCCATACTGGATGATGCACTTTGGGGTTGTTCTAGCGTCATCCATAACAGGGTGATCATGATGACAACTTACAGGTTCATCAGAAACCGTATGTTGAGGGACCAGATAGTTCGAAAGTGAGATTTACTCCTCCGATGATTGAGAGATATTTCTAAGGCCCTCTCCGTGTGACGGCGTCCGTCATTATCTGGCCAGACACAACGTGAATTGGTCACGGGGATGCGTGAACACAAGAATGAGAAAACGGAACAAAACTGGTAACGAGTAGACTGACATAGTGACAAGGGACAATTGCATTTTTAACAAATGTGTTTGACTCGCGGGGATGTCGATATGTCTCACCTCGGGTTTTGTAAAGTATCGTGAAGGAAAAGGAATAGCATACGGCAGCTACAGGTTTACTCTGTAATCATTCGTGTGAGTATATGGGTCAATATGCATGTCCACGGTTTCACTATTGATCATTGATCGAAAGGTTTTTCGGTCATGCCTATATTTCACCGAACCTGCAAGATCACAAGGTTAAGAGCCTTTGATCCGTTGAGTATTAGATGAGCTAGGAGCATAGGAGAATATCGGAGAATTTTTTTAGAGATAGCAAAATTTGTTTCAAGAGAGAATCGAAAAGGTTTTGGAAAAGAACTTGATAAAGCCGGATTGGTGGATTTTTTTTTTGAAGAATGTAATAGTAATATAGGACGGCTCTGGTATTTATCAAGAGCCCCCTGAAATTATTCTAGACGCCATGGATAGCCCAAAATAGGATGAAGCCTATTAGGGGCAGCCACATGGGCCTAGAGGCCCAATGGGGTGCCCCCCAGCCTTGCACCCACAAATGGGAGGCCCCTCCTCCAAGTCGGACTCCCCTCCCCTCCACCTATAAATACCCAAGGGGGTGCCCCTAGAGACACAATTCTGTGTGCAATCTTGGGTGCCCCTCTCCCTCTGGTTCTCCAAATAATTATGAAATGTCGCAAGGCTTCTCACTCCTACTCTTCTACTCCGGCATTATCGAGCTCTGGGCGGCGAAGCGCTTGTCGTATCACTGGTGCCGTACGTGTGGAATCCACAGAGGGATCGAGCCTTCGATTCTTGTTCGAGGGAACTGTTCGTGGGACGGCTCGAGGGACTTCAAGAACGATCTTCACCAACTCTTATTCAGCTGCAACCTGTTGTTGGTATAGATCGGATATAACCTTGTGTGTACATCTTCATAGTGATCCTGGTTTAGTTTTGTTAGGCGTTTTTTTGGGTCTTCTACTACAATTCCCAACATGCGAAACTTGGTAAGCGTGACTTGAGTTGCAGTGTGTTATACAAATCGATCCTTGCCAGTGTATGAATTGAATGTCTGAATATCGTGATTGTAAATTACATGAAATTGCCACTACTCCATCTATACCATCCGTGGTTTCTGTCTCGGTGTATTGGTACCATCTATGTTAGCAGAGTCACCACGTATAAACAATATAAGAGACTACATCTGTTCTAGGGTTTGCTACATAGGAGGCGACCATGAGGCAACTAGTTTATCCCCTTGACACACAAGCACCGTCACAGGTTCTCGTGGCCTCCATCAGCTGCTGCAGCGGTGCAAGGATGGGGAACCCTAGATCTGAGTATCCCAGTCCATATTTCGTAAGGATTTTGAGTTCTTCATTGCCGATGAAATTGGGGTTGTGGCGGAGATAGGAATAATGGTTCTTAAACTTTCCCCATGTCTATGTACCTTCTCAAAGTGGCATCAACGATTTAGAGGATGACATCAATCATCGCGCACTCGGTATGGCATGATTAGTGTATGTTCAAAGGCGCACTCGGTTGCATCTTGAGGTGAGTATTTTTCTATGCATGGTTGCACGAGTTGATGTGGATTTTTCCTCGTGTATAATTACATGTTGAGATTACATGTTTGCGTGTTAAAAAATGTGTTAATGGAGATCACCTATCTTTTATCTTTTATATCTAAATAAATAGCTAGCCTCCATTAACATAGTTTTCTCAACATCCAAGCATTGCCACCTACGCATGCAACTGCACGAGAAATGCCAATCATAACATGCAACTATGCATAGGAAAAGGCTCACCCCAACATGCAAACATGCATGAGAATTTTCATTCTATTGTGCTATTTATATTTGTTAAATATTTTACAACTATACAATAATCAAGCATAATAAATTATATGCATTTTCAGTTTTAGTTGTCATATTATTACTCTAAATATCATTTGAATCTATTTCAAAATATTCCCACAACTCGTGCGGGGTATCATCTAGTTTGGTTATATAGGACGAGTTGTGCCCTTGCGGTTTTCCCAACCTCTAGTCCGGCCATCTTCCACAACTCAGTGTCATAGAATGACACAAATCAGCTATGCAAACCTTATTTCATTAGCAATTTTCTTAATTTTCTTTCGGCACTTCAAACTGCCGCATTTTGTCATCGTGGTTATCTGTTGACACAAATGGAAATGACCATTGGGCTTATCCATGGTTGAATTTTGCACATAACAATTTCAAAATTACCGTGTGAATTCAGAGAAACGACACCCCAAGAAGTGCATGCATCACCGAATGAAACAATTTGGTTTCAAAACCTGAACGATGCTTTCATCATTTAGCTGTATATAATTCAAGATAGCCGAGTCTTCAGCGTGTTCAACGTCCACGCGGAGTATGTGGTGGTAGCTGAAGCTCTTCAGTGCTCTTCTCCAGCATCTCGAGCACTCTGGTCATGGAAGGCCGATCCGAAGGGGAGATTTGCACGCACCACAGCCCGACCACCACCATCTTCCTCACCAGCTCGGTAGCCTCGCCATCATCGATCGCGCAAGCGCTTGCACAGAACTGATCTAAGCCTTCATATAAACATTGGGGGAAATACTTGCTGCTGCTGCTGCTTGTCCCTGAACCAGCAAAATCGTCATCGTGGATGTTCCTCCTAGCCCCAGATATCTCAAGAACCATCATGCCATAGCTGTAGACGTCGGACTTGCTGGTGACCGCCCCTACTCCCCTGGAGAACACCTCAGGCGCGATGTACCCGATCGTGCCACGAGCTCCGGCGATGGACACCGCGATGGTGCTCTCTTTTTGGGAGGACAGCTTGGCCAGTCCGAAGTCAGAGATCTTCGGCTGGAGGTCCTGATCCAGGAGGATGTTGTGAGGCTTGATGTCGAAATGCACAATATGCGCGTTGCAACCTCGGTGCAGGTACTCGAGGCCACGCGCGATGCCAACAGCAATGTCGAACAGCGTCTCCCAGCCAAGTGAGTGCTCAGTGCCTCTCCCAGAAGTGTACCTTTCAAGGGAGCCATTCGGCATGAACTCATAGATGAGTCCTCGTTTCGATCTTCCCTGCAAGCAGAATCCCAGCAGTGTGACAACGTTTACATGGGAGGTCCTGCTGATGCTGGCGACCTCAGTCATGAAATCCTCACCATCAACGTCCTTGTTGTCCTTGAGCATCTTCACAGCAATCTCGCAGCCATCCGGGAGGCTGCCTTTGTAGACCACACCGTTGCCGCCTTGGCCGAGTCTGTGCGAGAAAGATTTCGTCATCTGTTTCACTTGTGAGTAACTGTACCTCCTCGGATGTTGCCGCCGCAGGAAGGATTCAATCGTCGGTGTGTCCCTCTTCCAGGGCATGGGAGGAAGTGAGCCATGAAGCTTCTTCTTGTAATACAGAAATGCTCCCAGAAGAATGAGGCACAGCAGCGCCAATGCACTCAGGGTCCCCGCAAGTATGTATGTTCTAGCCTTCTTCCTCCCTGAGGGAGTCCCTGGTTCAGACACCGGAGCCGGAGGTAGCAGGGGTACCATGGACGGTGGCATGCTGGGGATGAAGGCCATGAACTCGTAGCGCAGGTAGCAGTTGGGCCCGTTTAGACGGACACCGTCCATGTTGGCGCAGCATCCGGCGAGCCAGACCATGTGCGACGCCAAGCACCGACTGCACTCCTCGGGGGGCAGGTCCTCCGTGCATTGTGCCAGCCCATGCAGCGTCATGTTCGGTGTGACCTCCTCGGCGTCAAAGGCAAAACGGAGCGCCGAGGCCGCCGCGGCAGGGAGCATCCGCCCGGCCAGCCTCTGACGCGCCGTACCCAGGCTCACTGGATCGGAGAAGTTGTGGGGGTTGGGCACGTCGAACCGCCGCGCCGGTGACGTGTCCGCGCTGCCAAAGAAGGGGGCGTCATCATAGCGCACGAGGCAGTGCCCGTACCAGAGGACAATGTCCCTGCGGCCTCCACACCGGGTCCCGGGCAACTCGGCTGCCGCGCCAGCGAGACAGGCAGAGCAGTCGGACCGCTCCGTGTCGGCGAAGCACATGGCGAGGCCAAAGACCGCGTCCGCCGCGTCGCTGGCGCCGGTAGTGAAAGTGGAGTTCAGGAAGCTGGCGTCCATGGCGGCCATGTGTTGGAGAGAGGCCTGGAGCTGGAGGAGGTTGGCCTCGAAGCCGGCGCTACGGTTTGAGGTGGCTGCAGTAGAGGTGGAGCAGTCAGGGCAGGCGTACCTCCCATTGGCCTTGGTCCCGCAGATGTTGGGGAGCTGGGAGAACACTTGTGGGAGGAAGACGACGACGGTGAAGAGGAGGAGGCGCCGATGAGGCGAAGCCATGGTACTGCAACTGCAGAGGATGGCATCCACGTCAGAACTGATGAATCTTGCTTCAAGACTGTAATGCAATGCAAATTATTCATGCAAGGAGAATCACCAAGGGAAAAAATTGGGGATTAGTAGCAGGGAGTCAAGATGAAGTCTTCCCCGCTGGAGAGACTAGGACAGGCACCGGCCGGCAAGAAGCAAGTTGCATGGTGGAGCAAGCTGTACTGAGTGCATCAGCCAACGCCACACAAATCCATTTGTCTCTACAGCAGCAGGTCAAAAAAGACAGCTGACTACGTAGCAAAGGTCATATCTACTACTATTCCACCACAAAACCTATCTATACGGCATCTTATTATAATATCTCTTTCTCTCTCCACGTATGCGAGGTGTATAATTAAAAGTTGGATGGGAAAAAAATTAGGAGCTGTATGGTGGTTGCAGTGATAGACTGATAGTCTCTGAAGCTTCAACAAGTGCAAACACAGATGTACATCGCACTTAAACTTAGCTAGTGAACTGACATTGTAGACCAAAGTAAGAATGAGAACTGAAATAACGGCCCTTCTGAAGTCCTGGGATATTTTCAGTTCTATTAATATGAATAGTAACTAATTATTGTGATTATAAGATGATGTAACATAGTAAAATACAATTTGTCTTAACTCTGTCACTATGAAACAAATAAGATGCAGAGGAAGTAATTTTATCACAACAGCAGACTCTAAGGAGAAAAACCAGCCACATACCTGGTCCAAAGTGCAAGTAGAGCTATGCCCTAAACTTATAGAACATAAAAGGAACCCAGCCATAGCACATTTCTCATGGTCAACGTGTAGATGGGGAAGATCCGAAGTGCAGGTAGAGTTACAAAGAAACCTCTCCTAAAACTCGCAAAATGCCACCCTACAACTTTGTATAAGTTTTCTTTTCGAGGTACAACTTTGTATAAGTTATGACACAGAACTGATGTCATGTCAAGTTGTTTATGCAAAAGAAAAGTACGTATTAGCAATGCAACAAACAAAGGGAGTTCATTTTTGATAGTTAGCAGTCCATCACAACCCACACTGGAACCTGGACCAATAGATATACACAGATCCTCAGGAATCTGAAGCAGGGAAGCAGGGCAGAGTGAAGTGCAGAAAGACAACTGAGAAGATAACACTGTTATCTTTCATACTGCAGGAACCATACTAATTTTTCCAGGTTCTCATTTCTCAGTAGGGACATTCTTCTTACGTATAGTGAAGTCCTAAGAGAAGAGGTGACAGATGCAAAACAAGTCAGCCAACTAAAAAAGGAAAATGGAATGCCAAAGCTAGATTTGTTTCTTCAAATGTGGATAAACTACTGACAAGCCAGTCGCATAATCAAAGGTTTGCTACTCCATAATAACTCAAACAAAAAGATGTTAACACCAAATCAAAGTTCTCAACTAATGCAACTAGCCTCATTCATTGTGCTACTTTGTAAGAACTTATATTTGAAGTCCTCAACAATATTGCAACTTATAGAAAAATGGCCAACAGACTTCATATCTGATAAAGGGTTATTTCTTTCGATTATATAACAAACAGTAGGATGGATATTTCCCACCAGACAGAAGAATAGGATAGATATGCAACACAATAGATCGAACATGACACAGAAATAAAGACAAACGGGTTCCTCTACCTTGTAAGGTAGTGCAATCGCATCAAACTTCTAATAGTTATTTCCATCTTCAATTAATAATTTTATATCTTCATGAAGACCAATAGTTTCATGGGATGCAATTCCAGTGGCGTAATAGGCTTTTTACAAACCTTTGATAGGCATCAGGGCACAAAACTCAGCCCTCCAGACAAAAGCTTGCCAGTATGGAAAATCAGAACGAGATTTTCCCTCATTATATTTGAAACCATGAAGGCCAACCTTGAATTCGGGTACACCCCTCCTAACAAGGACTAAATTTAAGCAAGACCAGTGGAGAACCAGGTGTTCCACAATGAACACGATCATGTTTCTTCATCTCTGAATGACTTACATACATGAAGTGCTCCATATCAAAGTCATCACCTTTGCGTTTTGCAACTCTGTGCTGGCTCAGTCAGCATCCAAGCTTGTCTTGTAGAACAACATCACAGTGAACTCTGACAGTAACAGACAATCACAGATTTCCAGTCACTTTCGAATTCTCAAAACTGAGCTGTTTTCTTTTTGGCTGACCTGTGCTGTTTTGGAAAAGACCACATCTTCTGTCGTATGAGACTAATACGACTAGCACCCGATATGAGCAAAATCAACTTGTTTATTCACTGTAAAGCTACCAGTAGTCTTTGCAAGAGCACTCACCATTTACAAAGTGATGGTAACGGTTAACATCTCTTATGATGATTTCACGCTGCGAGATCTTTGAAATCAGCTTGATAACAACATGACAGTCCTCGCAAACTCGAAGATTCTTAGTCACAAGAAGCTTTGTCCCAGGAGGTGTACTAATGAGCCCAAACGCAATGGCCAACCTCTCACTGTGGCTTCTCACCATATTCCTCTTTTCATCATCACCCACATTGTGGAAAACTGGCATTGTGTCAGGCACATAGCCAGCATCACTCATGAGACCTTCCAATCTCTCTAACTCTTCATATATTTCATCTGATCTAGGATGAGATGCATCCCCAACTAGAAATCCATGAGTTTTCCCTTTCAACTCAATCCAACTGCAAGCGAGGATTTTTTTCAGGCCTCTATTGGTCATTAGCTTTCTCACCCTTGCAGCATTTTCCCATTTCCCAGACTGAGCATAGATATTTGATAGATGGACATAATTGCCAGCATCTTCAGGCTCGAGCTCAATCAACTTCTGCAGGGCTAGCTCACCTAGTTCAACATTTTTGTGGATCTTACAACCATTGAGAAGTGCCCCCCATATTCCTGAATCTGGTTTGATAGACATTCCCTTAATAAGATCATATGCTTCCTCAAACCTACCAGTGTGACCAAGAACATCTACAAGGCAAGTGTAATGCTGCACTGTTGGCTCGATGGAGGACACATCAACCATCAGACCAAAGAACTCTTTTGCTTCTTCTACCATCCCTCTATGGTTGCAGGCAGATAAAACCCCAACAAAAGTGATGTTGTCAGGAGTCACTTGAGCATCTCCCCTCATTTTGTTAAACAATTCAAGCGCTTCGTCAGCATGGCCATGCATCCCATATCCACATATCATGGCATTCCAAGAAACAAGTTCCCTCTTCATAAGTTGCTCAAAGAGAACACGAGCTACATGAAGCCACCCACTCTTGGCATACATGTCCACAAGGGAAGTTTTCAGCTTGTCCTGCCCCCCGAACCCCCTCCTCCAACCAAACCCATGCAGCTCTCTCCCTCTAGGCAGAGCAGCTGCATCAGCCGCCGCTGATATTGTACTCACCAGAGTAGCGATTGTGGGCCCAACACCATTAGAAGCCATGTCGCGGCACAATGAAAGCGCCTCCATGGGTCGCCCATTCTGCCCATATGCAGCAATCATCGAATTCCACACAACAGCGTCTCTCACCGCGATCCCATCAAACACCGCTCGAGCATCGTCCACACACCCACACTTGGCGTACATGTCAACAACACCGGCGCACACAAACACATCCTGGCCCCACCGTGTGCCCGAGATGTGCTCGTGCACCTCCCTCCCTGTCTCCAGGTCCAGGAGCGCCGCGCACGCCTTGAGCACCAGCGGGTACGTGAAGTTATCAGGCTCCACGCCGTGCTCCGCCATCCCTCGGTAGAGCTGCACCGCGGCCTCGCGAGGCCCCTCCCGCGCATAGGCCCTGATCAGCACGTTCCACAGGAACACGTTCCGCTTGGGCATTCCGTCAAACAGGCGGCGCGCCTGCCCAACATGGCCGCAGGCAGCGTACAGGTCGACGAGCTTGGTGGACAAGACCGTGTCAGGGCCGAGGCCCGAGACGAGGAGCCTGCCATGGAGCTTCCTGCCGGCGCGCAGGGAACCCGCGGCGACGCAGGATTGGAGGATGGAGGCGTAGCGGTGGTAGGAATGAGGGGAAGAAGCAAGGTGGGAGTTGGTGCTTGGAGGTGGTGGTGATAGTGCAATGGCGGTGGTGGGTGGGAAGGTTGTAGCCCTGCCGAGCGAAGAGGAGAGGAGACGACGGAGATGGCGGCGGTGTCCGGCGGGTGACGGCGCGTTTCTTGATTTTGAAAGGATGGAGGGAAGCATCGTGTGTGGCCGCGAAGGCGGTTAATCTGGGCGTCCCTATGTCTCGCACTATGTCTCCTTATGGACCGGACTGGCCGCGCGGGAGGCTACGGCCTCGTTTCCTTGTTTATTTTTCCATGTTTTTTAATTTCGTTTTTTACTTCCATTTATACTTCCAAATATTCTTCCCGTCAAAAAAAACTTCAAAATATTCTAAATAAATATAATACAAAAAAAACTTTATATAAATATTCACACAAAAAAATTAACCAAGCATTTGAAAAATATTGAATGTGTATAGAGAAAATGTTCACATGTGTACGAAAAATGTATACAAAAAATATACAATATGCATGAAAAAATTTCATCGTGTATTTAAAAAATGTTAATCAAGCTTTTCAATAAAAAAATTAAAAATTATTTTAGAAATGTTAATCAAGCATTGAAAGAAATTAAATGTGTATATAATAAATGTTGCCCATGTATTAAAAAATAATAATCTTATATTGTATTCAAAAAATGTTACTTTTATTTGCACAATGTTAAATATATATAGAAAAATGTTGAACATGTATTCCAAAAATGTTAATCAAGAATATTAAAAATGATAAATATGTATAGAAAAAATGTTGACCATGTATTAAAAAATGTTAATATTAAATTTGAAAAAAGTTAAATATGTATAGGAGAAATGTTGACAATGTATTAATAAAATGTTAATCCCATATATGAAAAATGTTAATCAAGAATTCGAATTTTTTTAAACATATGTATAGAAAAAATGCAGACCGAGTATTCCAAAAATGATGATCTTGTATTTGAAATATTTAATCAAGCATTTGGATTTTTAAAGGGTCTAAAAAATGTTGACCATGTATTCAAAAAATATTCCACTTGTATTTGAATTTTTTTTAAATGTGTATTAGAAAAATGTAAAATGAAAACCAAAAGAAAGAAAGAAAATGAGAAGATAATGGAAATCGGAAAATGAAACCAAATAAAAAAGAATACAAAAATAAAACCGAAGAAGCAAGTGCAAAAAGAATTGAAAAAAATGTAAAATAATAAATAAACAAATAAAAACAAAAAAAGTTAGAAACCAAGAAAGAGAAAATGTTGAGCATGCATTAAAAATGTTAAACTTGTATTTGGAAAGTGTTAAACATGTATTAGAAATATGTTTTAGATGTATACCCTAAATGTACAATGTGTACGGAAAAAAGTAAACATAAATAAGCATAACTTTTCAAAAATACTAATCAAATTTTTTAAATATGTTAATCGTGTATATAGAAAATATTTCTGATGTATAAGAAAAATGTTGAGTGTGCATTAAAAAAAAGTTAACACGTGTTGAATGAAAAAGAAACCAATGAAAATTCACAAAAAGAACAAAGAAAAATAAGAAAACAAAATAATAAAACACCAAAGAAAACAATGCAAAAATTGAAACCGGGAAAACCAAGAAAGAAACAAAGAAAAGAAAAACGATGAAACCATGAGAAAAACAAAGAAATGAACAAAGAAAAGCAAAAAACAATGAAAACCAATAAAGAAAGAAATAAAAACAAAGATAAACGAAAAACCGGTGAGAACCGACAAAGAAACAAAGAAAAAAATAAAAAAAATAGTAAACCATGAAGAAAACCAATGAAAAAAAACAGGGAAGAAAAACAAACAAAATAGAGAAAAAGGTATCGAACCAGCGAGGAGATCACTCCGAGCGAGCGTCGCATGTCAGCTATCGCGAGTGATCGAAGGAAAAATTAATCAGGTCGGCCCAGTTTCTGTGCGAGGTAAGAAAACCCTTAGCGAGAGATGCTTAAGGCTCGCGTAAAGCGAGATATAGTCCTGGCAGGTTAAACTTAATGCTATGGTTGAGTTTTACCTTAATGAAGCTTTGGTAGTTGCGGATGCTTAGTAGAATTCTAATCATAAGAACATGTGATGTAAGTACGAAAAGTATGTTAGCTTAAGCCTCTCCCTCGTTAGTATGATAAGTATCATTGTCATGCCATATTCAATTACCTAGGGACAAACATTTTCTCATTGTTCTTCAAAAGCCTTTACTTTTATTGTTTTTCATTAAAACAACAATTAACTCTTTATTATCATGCAAAGCTATCTTTTTTATTCTCCCAAAGTGGTTTCATTTCTTGTTCTAGGTAAAGCAAAAGTTAGTGTGCGTAGAGATGTATCCGTGGTCGATAGAAGTTGAGAGAATATTAATTCTACCTTTAGCTCCTTGTTGGGTTCGACACTCTTATTTATCCAAAAGACTACAATTGATCCCCTATACTTGTGGGTTATCAAGTCCTTTTCTGGCGCTGTTGCCGGCGAGTAATAGCCTGGGTTGAATATTCTCATGTGCTTATTTGCTTTATCTCCAAGTAGATTTCATTTCCGGTTCTAAGTTGTTCTCTATCTTTAATTATGCGTATGGAACACGAAACACCAAAAGAATTAGTTATACTTGCTACTCATGGAGATGGAGAACCTCCTAAAACCCTTAATGTTGGTTATGTGTGGAACATTGGATATTTCTTTGATAACCCCGATAAATCCATGTTCAACATGGCAATGGGACACACTTTGGATCAATGTGAATACTTTAGGGATTATCGTTTGACTCAAAAAGGAAAACACTTATGGGATCAGATAAAAATGCTATGTTGGTATGCTTGGATATGTGCTCTATATATGATTATACTTGTTATTCCAAGATGGAGGCTCCACACCTTCCTTCTAATGTGAAATGATAATGAAACATTTTCTTCTTTGCTAGTAGTGTATATGATTACTATGATGTGGAGCAAATAGATGAATTTGTTGCTTTCAAGGTGCTTATGAAATGTCATCTTTGCTTGGAAAGTATGATGATGATCTTCACAAATCTACAAATTTTTCCATACTTAAGTATTGCTCTATGATTCTAATGCTTATGTTAATGATTATATTAAGAAAGTCTCCACTATCCAGGAAGAGAATAATATTTTGCAGGAATGTATGAAAGAAGAAATCGATGAAACTATGAGCTCATTAAATGAAAAAGACGAGGAGGAGCACAAAGAACAAAAGAAGAAAGAGCGATAGCTACCCGTGCCCACCTTCTAATGAGAGTAACTCTTTAATTCATACATTGTTTAATTTTCTTTCATGCTTACCGGAGGATGAATGCCATGTTGATGATTGCTATGATCCCTTGAATTCGTTTGAATTATCCTTGCTGACGAACTTGATGCTTGCTATGCTTACTGAAAGTGCTAGTAATCGACTAGAGGGCGTTGAATAGGTGATTTTTATGGAAGTCTTCAAAACATGAGAGTTTCGAAGACAAACAATAGAAATGAACCTATTGATATGCAGCGGAAGGTAGACTACACTAGGTAAGCCATAGTCAAGTATTCAATGAAGTGAAAGTGCGAAGACTAATAGCAGCTAGGTAGTACGGATCAGGATGGAAGATGGTATGAAGCCAAACAACGATAAAAGTCACACAGTGAAGACAAATAGGTAAAGCAAACAAGCAATGACTTCACGAAGACAAACTATAAGTAAAGAGAGGGAGAGGATAGAACCGGTCACTTGTTGAGGACACAGGATTTGTTGGACCAGTTCCAGTTGTTGTGACAACTGTACGTCTGGTTAGGGAGGCTGAGATTTAACTCAGAAGACCGCGTCTTCACCTTATTTCCCTTGAGCTAAGGACACCCAGTCCTCGCCCAATTACTCTGGTAAGTCTTCAAGGTAGACTTCCAAACCTTCACAGACTTCATTCACCGGCGATCCACAATGACTCTTGGATGCTCAGAACGCGACGCCTAACCGGCTGGAGGATTCACAATCCTCAAGTGTAACAAGTCTTCAGGTCACGCGGACAGAAAGACTTCAGTGATGCCTAACACTCTTTGGCTCTGGGTGTTTGGGCTTTGTCCTCGCAAGGATTTCTCTCTCTCAAAAGCTTCGGAGGTGGGTTGCTCTCAAACGACAAAAGCCGTGCACTAACTCTGAGCGGCCACCAATTTATGGTGTAGGGGGTGGGCTATTTATAGCCACTAGGCAACCCGACCTGATTTGTCCAAAATGACCCTGGGTCACTAAGGAACTGACATGTGTTCCAACGGTCAGATTTCAAACACACGCGGCAGCTTGACTTGGGCTACAAGTAAAGTTGACTCATCCAGCTCTGGATAAGATTTGCTCTCAATCTCTTCACTCGAAGACATAGGATTTTGGTTGAGCATCACTTCAGTCACTCTGATTTTGTTTACTGGGACCCCACTTAACAGTACGATGGTTCCTACGACTCAACAAAGAAGAAAAGGAAACAACGAAACAACTAGGTCTTCACGCTCATAGTCTTCACGCAATGCCTTCTCTTGTCATAGTCTTCAATGTGAATATCTTCACATACCACCATCGTCTTCAATATCTTCATACATTTTTAGGGGTCATCTTCGGTAGGTAAACCGAATCAATGAGGGACTACTACCTGTGTTATCCTGCAATTCTCACAAACACATTAGTCCCTCAACCAGGTTGGTCGTCAATACTCCAAAACCAACTAGGGGTGGCACTAGATGCACTTACAATCTCCCCCTTTTTGGTGATTGATGACAAACTGGTTGAAGTTTTCAACGGGGATAAAAGTATGTGAAATTGTAAAGGATAGATGCATTGTCTTCGTAAGTAGCAAAAGGCTCCCCCTGAAGATGTGCATATAAGTAATTTGCTTTTGGAATGCAAATGCACATGGCAGGTTGTACTTGTGGAGATCCTCTTCAACTTGTGAAGACAATTCATCATGCATGATTTGATATAACAAGGATAATGACATGCATAATGAGAAATGGGCGTCTGCAAAATGACTAAGTGCGGAATTTATCATCGCACATGCGGAATTTATCATCGCATCACAGAATAGCAAACAAGTAGCAGACGACCATCAAGTTTAAGTGTTACAACTCAAAGAACCAACTGTATCAAAAGCGAGAGTTGTAAACACTAGGCAAAATATAAAGCAACCGCCCATATGGACCCGCTTGAAGACTATCAACTCATATGCTTCTCCCCCTTTTGTCAGTAAGGACCAAAAAGGTTTGAAGACATAGAGCCTCTACTCGTTCCCAGAAGGAGTAGGAGAGGATGCAGGGTCGGCGTCGGGGTTTGGCAGTGCAGACGAACTTGGTGCAGTGTCGATACACGCTGAAGTTGGAGGAGGTGAAGTTGCATCATCTTGATCATCGATTACTCTGGCATGCACCGGTGCAGCGGAGGAGGAATAATCAGAGTCTTCAAGAGACGGAGTTCGACGCAAAACAACATTCCTTGGAGGATTGGAGTCAAACTTGAATCTTTCAGTGAAGCCATCGTCTTGAAGATCTGCTTCAGCACTGAGCAATGTCAAACTCTTCCATGACCTCCAACAGGTTTCATGTGTAACAAAGGCATTCTTGGTGGCAAGATTGCGAATGCGATTGACGTCCACCAAGAGGCTTTGCGTCTGCCGCTTCCGCCAGAAGTGATGCTTATCCTGTTTCTGATGTAGGGCAACGAGAAGTCTCAGTTATTGAGAACACGAGATCGCTTCCGAGACCTTTGAGCAATAGTGCTTTCAGTGGCTTCAGTTTGAGCACGGTGAGGAAAGCGTGTAGTGCCAGCCAAAGGATAAACACGAGTGACTGCCTGGACTCCTTCAATGGGTTGCGTGAAGCTTTGGTGATCAACATTGTGAAGACAAACATGCTCCTTGGCAGGCTCTGGGTATATGGCTTCAACTGACATATCAACCTCTGGCAGAAAGATCAGATGGTTGCGAGCAGAGGGTTGATAGTTGACAGTTGAGTGTAGCTTGATGAGGTGCATGACCCACGGAGCGTAGAACTTCGGTCCAAAGAGATCAGAGCCTGATGCAGCCAACTGCCTGATAATGAAGTCTTGAGCATTGAAGCTGATGCCGTTGAAGATATAAAAGACCAAAGTCTTCATTGCTCCTTCAAGTTTTGCTGCTGAAGAATGTCCTTTGACAGGCCATAGAGTTCGCCTGATGATGTGATAAATAGTGCGTGGCAGATACTCTAGATCTTCGACAAAGAACTCCTTTGGGTAATCAGCGTCATGTGGCAGAGGCTTCATCATGCTCAGCATTTGGCTCATGTTGGGCTCTGGCTTGTGGAAGATACTCTCCAGAGCATTGCGGTGAAGCTGACAACCAGGTTCATATCATTCTCCTGGAGTGGGCAGGCCGGTTAGCTCAATGATGTCAAAAGATTTGGCTTCATGATGGACATTGCCTGTCATCCACTCAAGGACCCAAGTCTTCGGATCCCTGTTGTATCCGCGAATGTGGAGGGTAGCATAAAATTGAAGCAGAAGTTCTTCATTCCAATGCTCCTTATCAGTCACAAAGTTTAGCAAGCCAGCATCACGGAAGCAGTCAAGGGCTTCTTCAAGGCATGGCAATCCAGCAATGGCTTCGCAGTCAAGACGCATATGAGGAAAGATGCACCCCTGATCATAAAGAACACATGAATAATAACTGCACTGCTGATAGCTCCAGAACCGATCTGATGAAATCCTTGGCTTGGAATAGGGGTTCTTGGCGCTATCAAAGAAAGTGTTGTGCGCAATGAAGCCATTTGCATTGAAGGACCCTGGTGAAGTGGCAGTACCTGGAAATCTGGGCAGTCTTGGCTTTGGCTTCTGGACCTGTGGCCTATGCGCGACATGATAGTCAAATTGCGGACCAGCAGCAGGAGGAGGAACCAGAATAGGCCATCTAACAGTGACCATCTGACCATAGTTGTATGCTTGCTCAATAGTATGTGGCCTGGGAGGTGGTACAGGAGCAGTGGCACTGGCAGTGACTTCAGGCTGCAGATTGGCATCAGGTGCAGCATTGACTTCAGGTGCTACATTAGCTTCAGCCATGACAACGTCATTGGCTTTAGTGTTGGTGTTGGTGGCCGCCTCAATGTTGTTAACCTCCACTTGAGTAGCTGGAGGGTCAGACACGTTCTCCTCGAGAACAACTTGGTTGGTAGGGGGTGTAGCAACACGTGCTTCTTCTTCTCTTGGTTCTTCTTGGTCATCGGCTGATGCAGCCGAAATATCTTCAGCCACATTGGCTTCAGTCTCGGGGTTGTTCACAGTTGGAGAGGCTTCAGGAAAGACTTGGCGTGAAACGGATTGGCACTCTTCTCCTTCTGGAACACTTGATAGAGTGACCTGTGGCCTTGGTCCTTTGCGAAGCCTGCAAAATGCTGGCGACGCTTGTGGAGATGGAGTTGGTTGGGCCACAAAGTCTTCATCTTCAATCACCGGAGTGGTGACTTGAGTTGTGGGAGTAAGAGGTGTTTCTTCTTGATGGGGGGAGTCTTGTGGGTGATCAGCCCATGAGTCATCCTGAGCAGTTGACGTCAATGGACGACCAATGCTGATGAGTTCGCTGTTCGTAAGAACAGGCGATGATACCACATTGTGCTCGATCTGAGAAAGGACTTCATCATCTTCAACATTGTCATGATGACCAATGTCTTCAGCTGCGGTGGGGTCAACAGCTGGAATGTCTTCAACTTCAGGAGCCTCTGTGGAAGCAGGCTCATGAACTATTATTCGACGTTCTTGTTGTGCAGATTCAGGACGAGCAACAGAAATCGGCTCGACTACAAGGGGCTCTGTGGGAGCAGCCTGATCTCTCTTCTTGGTCTTGCGTTTCTTGGTGCGTGGAGCATCATCAGTGGTGTTCTTGGTCTTGCGCTTTCTGGCCTTGGCTTCAGCTGCCCTTGTCTTCTGAAGCTCTGAAGCCACTGTGGGGACCTTAGGCTTCACGCCTGTCATACTGGCTGGGAAGACAATGCGAGGTTCTTCCCGCCTGGATGGTTCAGTTTGCTCCACAAATGGCTTCTTCTTCTGCTTGGCGCCATCTTAGGGTCGATGCCAGGACGCCCAAGTGCCTTGCACTTCTCAGCTTCATTGTAAGCTTGAACACACTTGGCAGCGAGAATCTTCATGCGCTCACGAGAACCTTTGGCTTCATCACGTTTCTTGTGAAACGCTTCCTTGAGCTCATGCAGCATGACCTTGAAGTTCTGGACGTCTGCCACGCTGAGCTTGGCCATGTGCTTCTTGAACTGAGCCTTTTCATAATCGATCTTGTGCTTCATCTCAACAATTTTCTGAGCAAGAGCCAGCTCAGGAGCAATGGCGCCATGGAAGGAGACGCTTAGGCCAATTGGAAGTTGCAGATCGTCAAAGCTGAGATTGGGGGTGTCAAACCACTCATCAATGAAGTTGATCAATACCTCCACGTCAAAGAGAGGCAAATCATTGAAGATTTCCGCCTCTTGCTTGCTCTGTATCAGCTGCTCAAGAGCGTCATCAGCAAGATCGTCGTCACTTGACAAATCAATGGCATCATTCTCGTTCTTCAGAACAGCAGCAGGGGTCAGAGATGGACCAGTGGAGTGCATAGGCTTCTTTTTCTTCTTCTCAGACTTGGAGATGCGTGAGAGATCTTCAGACTGCACACTTGGTGCAGGAGGAGCAGTGGCCAGAGGCTTCACTCGTGAAGCTGTTGGTGCAGGGGAAGGTTTCGAAGCTTTAGGTTTCTTCAGCTTCTTTGGCTTCGGTGGTGCAGGCGCTTCGTCAGAATCAGCGTCGTCTGCAGGCTCATCCACGGCTGTCCCTTGAACCATAATATGAGTGATGAGACCTTCTAGGTTGTAGAAGGGCCCAACAAGATTGGGTTTAGCTTCGCGGGTGCCATCGGCACGGGGAGCAGAGGGGCCTGGATTGAAGTCTAATCCCTGTGACTTCTTGTTTTCTTTGGCAATTATTGGCAAACTGGAAGTTGCGCTTGAACAAATTGTCGTCACGACACCATAGCAATGAAGATGGGTCGGCATCTGCAGGCTGTGGTCCACGGACCATGCAAGGGTAGAAGCCTTGTTCAATGGCTTCAGCTCTGGACCTGGGTGGAAGATTTTTGTACAAAATGTCACCCCATGGTCGCTTGATGGCATTCTTCTCAGCATATTCCTGGGATCATGAACCTGTACTTGTACCGTTCTGCCCAATATCTTCGAATCCATTGGATTCGGGTTTTTCGCTGATTGTAGTCCTCCTCTGGATCTGTCTTGTACAGCTCATAGAGGTCAGGAAGCAAATCTCTTGAGGTGTTCCCATGGCGCTGTCTGCCACCCTTCCTTGCAGACTTCTCTGTTGCCATGAAGTTCAGACTGAATGGCTTCAAAACTGTCAAAGGCTTCCGTCTGCTGGTCTGACA
This sequence comes from Triticum aestivum, assembly GCF_018294505.1. Lineage (NCBI taxonomy): Eukaryota > Viridiplantae > Streptophyta > Magnoliopsida > Poales > Poaceae > Triticum > Triticum aestivum. The sequence goes on along the minus strand of NC_057814.1, from coordinate 422,686,201 downwards.
GGAACTGGCTTCGGGAGAGTTGATGTGATGCTGTAAGAATTCTGCAAATGAATGCAGACTATGAGAACCAAGGGATTCTCCCACGGACATGTACCTGTGACAGCATTAGAGATGCGAGGGAAGGGGAAGAGGTCATATGCATTCTCAGAAGATTTTGAAGATAAATCAGTTTAGAAGACATTGACCTCATAGCGCGAAGACATTCACTTATATGTTGAGAGTTGGTTCCAGATTTGTACGAATTCAAGAATAAGTACAAGTGAGGAATCTAACTATGTGTGAAGCATAAGTGAATATACTAGGCATTATATGAGATGCAGACATGATAGATCCAAATTTGTGGAGGCAGAAACCACATTTGGTAAAAAGGATGAATCTATAGGATCGAAAAGACGGTAAAAAGAGGGTTTTAATTTACCACACGATGAACTGCTAGACGGAGTAGAAGATGAGGCCGAGCAGTTCGATCTTCCGTGCCCTAACTTGGCGATGGAGGACACCTACGGCGGTGGCGGAGAAGACGATGTCCGCGGCCGGCGTGAAGACGGTGTCAGAGAGGTCGCGGCAGCTAAGCGCTTCGTCGCCGGCGTCGTCGAGAGCTAGCGATGGCGCTAGGGTTTGTCGAGGTGGAGAGGTGGAAGAAGGATTTTGACCGCGATTGGACGGGTATGTATAGGGAAAGGGACGTCACAACGCAATTACGCAGGTGCCCCTGGCGGTTCACATCTGAGGGACACATGGCGAACATGCAACACATTGGGAGTTGTCCCACGTTCCCACGCCCGCCTGGGCTGTCGGATGGTCGTTCCGGCTTCTCCGGGTTTCAGGCAATAAGAATTGAACATTTAAAACAGATTTAATGTTTGTCTCTGTATCTTCTGCTGACAAGGACGCAGAGAAGACATTCGACAGTTTCAACAGAATGCATATGATTTGGATAGATAGAGTTTGAGGTAGGAAGCATAGAGAGGTTAGGGTCCGATCACATTCACTTAGTTCAAAAGATTCAAACAAGAAGACATCGCTATAAGTGAATGTTGTAGAGGACAGAACACTAATATATGTATATATCAAAATGCAACCAAATAAACATAGTGAAGATAATCATGAAGACAAGTTGAAATTGAAGACAAACCAAATGCGAAGACATAGCAAATGTAATGCCATGAGATTATCGTGGAGCTCCGAAGTCAAATTCCGCGTTAATGTATTCACACTTAGAATGTAAGTCTTCATTGATTGAAGATATACTTTACTTCGTGTGTTGCACATCTAAGTCATCATCATTCATAAGTGTTAGGATGTGTGCCTGATCACAGGACATTTGAGGATTCCAAGATATTTAGCTCACACCGCAACTTGCAAAACCTTTTCTCATCCAAGGGCTTTGTGAAGATATCTGCCAATTGCTCTTCAGTGTTGACGTGAATGATGTCAATATCTTACTTCATAACATGATCTCTGAGAAGGTGATGACGAATTTCAATGTGCTTTGTCTTCGAGTGCTGAACTGGGTTGTTGGCAATCTTGATGGCGCTTTCATTGTCGCAGTAGAGTGGTACTTGTTTCAGATGGATGCCATAGTCCTTGAGTGTTTGCTTCATCCATAGAAGCTGAGCGCAGCAAGATCCAGTAGCAATGTATTCAGATTTAGCAGTGGAGATTGATACACAGTTCTGCTTCTTTGAAGACCAACAGACAAGTGATCGTCCCAGAAAGTGACATGTGCCTGATGTAGACTTGCGATCCACCTTGTCACCAGCATAATCAGCATCCAAGAATCCAACTAGATCAAACTCTGAGCCCTTTGGATACCATAATCCTAATGTTGGGGTGTAAGCCAAATATCGAAGAATTCACTTCACAACTAAGTGATGCAATTCCTTTGGTGCCGCTTGGAATCGAGCACACATGCAAACACTAAGCATAATATCTGGCCTAGATGCACATAAATAAAGTAAAGAACCAATCATGGAGCGGTATACCTTTCGATCGAACTCTTTACCATTGGCGTCAGGACCCAGATGACTCTTGGTTGGCATTGGCGTCGTGTAACCTTTGCAGTCTTGCATTCCAAACTTCTTCAGACAATCTTTGAGGTATTTCTCTTGAGATATGAAGATGCCATTTCTTTGCTGATGAATTTGAAGACCAAGGAAGAACTTCAGCTCACCCATCATGGACATCTGATATTGCTCTTGCATCATGTGTCCAAACTCATCACTGTATTTGTGGTTAGTGCAGCCGAAGATAATGTCATCCACATATATTTGGCACAGAAACAGTTCACCATCATATGTCTTCGTGAAGAGTGTGGGATCCAGGGAACCAGGTTTGAAGCCTTTGCTCTTCAGGAAGTCTTTGAGCGTGTCATACCAAGCGCGAGGGGCTTGTTTGAGGCCATACAGTGCCTTGTTTAGCTTGTACACCATATCAGGATGTTTTGGATCTTCAAAGCCAGGAGGTTGTGCGACATACACTTCTTCAATCTTGCCGTTGAGAAATGCACTCTTCACATCCATTTGATACAGCAAGATGTTGTGATGGTTAGCATAGGCTAGCAGTATGCGAATAGCTTCAAGCCTAGCCACAGGAGCAAATGTTTCATCGAAGTCAATCCCTTCAATATGAGTGTATCCTTGAGCAACGAGACGAGCTTTGTTTCTGACAACTTGACCATGCTCATCTTGTTTGTTGCGATATATCCATTTTGTGCCTATTATGTTGTGCTTGCGGGGGTCAGGATGCTTGACAAGTTCCCAGACATTGTTCAGCTTGAACTGTTGAAGCTCTTCTTGCATAGCTTGAATCCATTCAGGTTCCATGAAGGCTTCAGCAACTTTCTTAGGTTCAGATATTGAGACAAAAGCAAAGTGCCCGCAGAAATTTGCTAGTTGTGTTGCTCTTGAACGAGTGAGTGGACCAGGCGCATTGATGCTATCAATTATCTTCTCAATCTGTACTTCATTTGCAACCGGAGGATGAACTGGACGAAGATTTTGCTCTTGCTGATCATTGTCATCGTTGGGAGGATTGTCTTCGGGCTGAGCATTGTCTTCAGGTTGATTAGGTGCAGAAATGCTAAGTTCCTCTTCAGGCTGAGCTTCAGACGGTATGATTTCTCCAATTCCCATTAGCTTGATGGATTCACTGGGTGGAACTTCATCTAGCACATTTAGCAGGTGCTCTCTTTGCGAGCCGTTAGTCTCATCGAACCGCACATCCACAGTTTGAATCACTTTATAGAGAAAGAGGTTGAAGACTCTGCAGGAGTGCGAGTCCTTTCTGTAACCGAGCATAAAACCTTCATGTGCTTTCGGTGCATTTTGAAGTGTGATGTGGATCCTTGATCCAGCACCTAGCACCAAATACTCTAGAGTAACTGACATTTGGCTTCTTACCAGTGAGGAGTTCATAGGATGTTTTCTTCAGAAGCTTGTGAAGATAAACACGGTTGATGACATGGCATGCAGTATCAATAGCTTCAGGCTAGAACTTTCTGGGTGTCTTGTATTCATCAAGCATCGTCTGAGCCATCTCAATGAGTGTTCTGTTCTTGCGCTCCACGATGCCATTCTGCTAAGGGGTGTACGGAGCTGAGAACTCATGAGTGATGCCTAATGTATCCAAGTACAGATCGAGGCCGGTGTTTTTGAACTCTGTGCCGTTGTCACTCCTGATATGCTTGATCTTGACACCATAGTTGTTCATGGCACGGTTGGCGAAGCGTCTGAAGACATCCTGCACTTCAGTCTTGTAGAGAATTATGCGAACCCATGTATAGCTTGAATAACCATCAACAATGACGAAGCCATAGAGACAAGCAGTTGTAGTGAGAGTAGAGTAGTGAGTAGGGCCAAATAAGTCCATGTGAAGCAGCTCGAAGGGTTGAGATGTTGTCATGATTGTCTTCGAGGGATGCTTGGCCCTAGTCATCTTTCCAGCTTCGCAGGCACCGCACAAGTGATCCTTCTTGAACTTGACGCCCTCGATGCCTATGACATGCTTCTTCTTTGCAAGAGTGTGTAAGTTCCTCATGCCAGCATGCCCTAGCCTCCGATGCCAGAGCCAGCACTCTGAAGCTTTTGCAAGAAGGCATACGGCAAGCTGTGGCCCTGCTGAGAAATCTACCATGTATAGATCATCTTTCCGGTACCCTTCAAAGACTAGAGACTTGTCAGATTCCATAAGTACAAGGCAACGATATTTTCCAAATATCACAATCATGTTCAAGTCACAAAGCATTGAGACAGACATTAAGTTGAAACCAAGGGATTCAACAAGCATCACTTTATCCATGTGCTGATCCTTTGAGATTGCAACTCTACCTAGACCCAATACCTTGCTTTTACCAGTGTCAGCAAATGTGATGTGACTCTTGTCAGATGGACGTAAGGTTGAGTCCATGAGAAGACTTCGATCACCAGTCATATGATTAGTGCATCTGCTGTCCATAATCCATTCTGAAGCATGAGGTGTCATACCCTACAGTACAGTTAGGGGGATAGGCTTCACCAAGAGTATTGTGAATCATAAACATCTGACGGGCAAGAGGATTATCAAAGCTCAGATCAAGATTAGGACTGATAGGGTGATTGGCAAACGATTCAGGAACAAAATACATAGTGAGACCATTTGGGCATTTGATCTTGCGCCCTACAAGATGTTTTAGGTCCCCAGCAATAGCATCAGACGCCTTTGATTTCCGGCTGGAGACCTTTCCCTTCAAAAGAAAGTTAATTCTTCTTAACCACCCACATCTTCAGGGGTGGCTTAGAAGCAATGAGTCTAAGTGCAGCATCTGAGAACTTCGGCTTTGGAGCCCTAGCAAATAGCCTTGCAGGAGATGAATGATACTCATATGAATAAGCAGAAAAGTTCTTAGTCTTATGAACATAGCGGTTTGAAGAAACACACTCATATTCATAAGTCTGAGTATGGTTTCCCTGCAAAACATTGGCGTTAGGGTGACTCAGGTGAGTCCTCTGTCTGTATGAAGCCTTTGGGCCATATGAAGCTTTTGGTCTGGGATTTGTCTTCTTCCCAGGTGGTGTCATGATGACATTCATAGGAAGATTCTCAAGACAACTTTTGGGAACCCAGATCTTCTTCATAGGTGGCCCATTCCTGCAGTTAGTACCAATATACCTGGCAAACACTTCACCATTCTGATTCTTAAACAGTTTATAGTTTGCATCAAAGGATTCATCAATGATAATAGGGTTAGCACAGGTGAAGCCAGATAAGGTGGATGGATCCACTGAAGGTCCCTTTGCAGCAACCCATGTGGTTTTGGGGTACTGCTCAGGCTTCCAGTAGGAGCCATCAACATTCATTTTCCTCTCGAACCCAACACCCTCTTTCCTAGGGTTTCGGTTCAGAATCTGATGCCCTTTGAGACTTTTGTACATCCCTGTTTCAAGCAATGTCTTCAACCTAGCATTTTCATCAGCAATAGTAGTGGTATCCTCAGCAGAGGGGTTAGTTACCACATCAGCAGTTGAAGATATTGCAACAGTAGCAGCAGTAGAACATTCAGCAACAGAAGTAGCGTTATCACGCTCAAGGCATTTTAGACATGGTGGTTCAAATCCTTCCTGAGCGGAACTGATCTGTTGAGCGCGAAGTGACTCATTCTCTTTTTGAAGATCTTCATGAGTCGCTCTCAATTTCTCAAGCTCTTGCTTCCTTTGAAGATAATCATAGGAGAGCTTTTCATGAGTTGTTGAGAGCGTTTCATGATGACTTTCAAGTTCCTGGTACTTAACATGAAGATTTTTTATGTCTTCAATTAAGGACTGAGAACGGGTCATTTCAGCGTCCAACAGGTCATCGCTTTTATCTAACATTTTTTGAGTATGTTCCATAGCTTTCTGTTGTTCAGTTGCAATTTTAGCAAGTGTTTTGTAGCTGGGTTTGGATTCACAATCAGAGTCATCTTCACTAGATGTTTGAAAGTAAGCATCGCGTGATTTTACCTTGGCACCACGTGCCATGAAGCAGTAGGTGGGAGCAGAGTCGTCCTTGTCATTAGCTTCAGCGTTGGTGACGGAGCCATTGCCTTCAGTGTTGAAGATGGACTTGGCAACATAGGCTGTAGCTAGAGCCAGACTTGCAACGCCAAGGTCGGACTCCTCCTCAGACTCCACCTCCGCCTCCTCAGAAGCAGACTCCTCCTCTGAATCCATCTCCTTGCCGACAAAAGCACGAGCCTTGCCAGATGAGCTCTTCTTATGAGATGAAGACTTGGATGAGGACTTGGAAGAAGACTTTGAGGATTTCTTCTTCTTCTTGTCATCAGAATCATATTCCTTGCTCTTCTTCTTCTTGTTGTTCTCATTGTCCCACTGTGGACACTCAAAGATGTACTGTCCAGGTTTCTTGCACTTGTGACATGTTCTCTTCTTGTAGTCATGAGTGGAAGCTTCATCATTTCTTGAGCTGGATCGTGAAGACTTTCTGAAGCCCTTCTTCGTAGTGAACTTCTGGAACTTCTTCACAAGCATAGCAAGTTCCTTTCCAATGTCTTCAGGATCATCAGAACTGCAGTCAGATTCTTCTTCAGATGAGGAAACAGCTTTTGCCTTCAAAGCACGAGTTCGGCCGTAGTTGGGACCATAGATATCTCTTTTCTCAGATAGCTGGAACTCATGTGTGTTGAGCCTCTCAAGTATATCAGACAGATCGAGTGTCTTGAAGTCAGGGTGTTCTTGTATCATGAGGGCAAGGGTGTCGAACGAGCTGTCAAGTGATCTCAGTAGTGTCTTGACGATTTCATCCTTGGTAATCTCCGTGGCGCCGAGAGCACGAAGCTCATTTGTGATGTCAGTGAGGCGATCAAACATGAGCTGGACATTATCATTTCTCTTGAAGCGGTTGAAGAGGTTGCGAAGAACACTGATCCTTTGATCTCTCTGGGTGGAGACGCCTTCGTTGACCTTGGAGAGCCAGTCCCAGACTAGCTTCGACGTTTCCAGAGCACTCACATGGCCATACTGTCCTTTGGTCAGATGACCACAAATGATGTTCTTGGCAGTCGAATCCAGTTGAATGAACTTCTTGACATCAGCAGGGTGACACCTTCACCAGTGTTGGGAATGCCATTCTTGACGACATACCAGAGGTCGACATCAATGGCTTCAAGATGCATGCGCATCATATTCTTCCAGTAGGGATATTCAGTTCCAACGAAGATGGGGCAAGCTGCGGAGACTTTGATTATCCCTGCAGTCGACATAGCTAAAACTCCAGGTGGTTAAACCGAATCACACAGAACAAGGGAGTACCTTGCTCTAATACCAATCGAAAGTGCTAGTAATCGACTAGAGGGGGGTGAATAGGCGATTTTTATGAAAGTCTTCAAAACATGAGAGTTTCGAAGACAAACAATAGAAATGAACCTATTGATATGCAGCGGAAGGTAGACTACACTAGCCAAGCCATAGTCAAGTATTCAATGAAGTGAAAGTGCAAAGACTAATAGCAGCTAGGTAGTACGGATCAGGATGGAAGATGGTATGAAGCCAAACAACGATATAAGTCACACAGTGAAGACAAATAGGTAAAGCAAACAAGCAATGACTTCACGAAGACAAACTGTAAGTAAAGAGAGGGAGAGGATAGAACCGGTCACTTGTTGAGGACACAGGATTTGTTGGACCAGTTCCAGTTGTTGTGACAACTGTACGTCTGGTTAGGAACCTCATCTCCATCTCTCTGTGTTTCTAATGCCATAAAAGTGAAAGAAATTACCTGCGCTATGTATTGGCCTTTACTATGCGTGAATGAATTGTTCTTCTCTTATGACAAGCCAATGCATAGGAAGAGAGATAGACTTCGTTGTTACATGATACTCCCTCCGTTCCTAAATATTTGTCTTTTTAGATATTTCAAATGAACTACCAATACAGATGTATATAGACATATTTTAGAGTGTAGATTCACTCATTTTTCTTCGTATGTAGACACTTGTTGAATTCTCTAGAAAGACAAATATTTAGGAACGGAGGGAGTATATGTTACTTTGTGCTCACTACTAAATTATAAATCATTGTTAATTAAAATTGGCTTTGATATTCCATGGGATCCTAGTGGATCAATTACTTGAGCACTTTAGGCCTAGCTTAATTGTTTTCAGAAAGCGCCGCATGTGAGACAACCCAGAAGTTTTAGAGATTCATTTTCTTCTGTTGTGTGCTTATAAAAAAATTCAAAAGCAAAAAAATAAAGAAGGGAAACTAAAACTTTTTCAAAAAGATAAGCGATTGGGAAGTTATGCATTGAAGATGTGAGGGTCAACCTTAAACACTTGAGTTCATGCTCATGGAAACAATGTAGAATTTTTCTTGGAAGTTTCTCACAAAAATAATTATCCCCTTGTACAAATACACTTTATTATAAAAATAATGTGCTAAGATTTTTTTTAGGATGTTTACATTACAAGTTTGATATGTGTTGTGCAGAAACATAAACTTTTGCTGAAGTGTTTGAATTTTCATATTTTACTGGAACTTGATAATTTTCTGAAATATTTACACAATACTCTCATATAAGTTCCCCGGTATTTATTAATATTCAGAATTTTTCGAGTTGTACAAGTATACGCACCATCTGCATCTTTACAGACTGTCATGTTTTCACAGATTGTTGTTCTAGTCTCTTTAATTGCTTATGTTTGCAGTTTTGTTGAAGCCGCATTGATGTGGGAGTGTTAGAATTGTGTTAGCATACACTAGGTAATGCTGGATTATAATTGGACAATATTTTTATAGCAGGACATGATGGAATTTGATGTTATTTGTACTAACCCCTCTAATAAGAGTTCGATTGAGTTTTGTGCGGATGAAGTGTTTGAAAACTGAGGGGACATCGATATGAAGGGAATAAGGAGGATCAAGAGTTCAGTCTTGGGGATGCCCAAGGCACCCCAAGTAAATATCCAAGGAGGCTCAAGAATCTAAGCTTGGGGATGCCCTGGAAGGCATCCCTCTTTGTTCCTCGACAATTATTGTATGTCTCAGGTTTTATTTTGTTTGCATGATATGCGTAAATTTTTGGAGCATCGTGTGCTTTTCTTTTTGTTTACTTATGCACGATGCTGGTATGAGCTATCCCTTGGTTGATTTATAGAATGCTCTTTACACTTCAATTATATCTTCTGATTACGGCTTTATAGAATGCTTCATGTGCTTCACATATATCTTTTGAAGTTTGGATGCCCGTTTCTCTATATTTGAAGTACCGTTATTTGTAGAATTCTCTCTTGCTTCACTTATATTTGTTAGATCTTGGCCGAGTATTTTGTAGAAAATATAAGAACTCTCTTGCTTCACATTATCTTTTTGAAGAGTTGAATAGAAATTGGTTATTTGCATGGTTAGTCGTAGGTATGTACAGGTGGTATATAAAAAAAATACAAGGACTTGTAGATCATTGAATATGATGCATCTGATTACTTGCAATAGTTTTTCGATATTGAGATGATAATACATGGGTGTATTAGTGAATGATTTTTGTTTAGTAAGAACATTGGTGTTAAGGTTTGCGACTCCCTATTCATGAAAGTGTTAGTCTTTGGCATAGTGAGGAAGTTGGAGCACGACTTATCCTTGATTAATAGCCTTTGAGTTGTTTGGACCGGGGCACGTGATGGTTAACTCTTCCTGACCTCCCCCCCTAGGGGAATGCGAGTTGTGCTTTGCTTCGAGGGCTAATAGGCTTTTGTAATAAGTATTTGAGTTCTTTATGACTAATGTGAGTTTTTTGACTATAAGCACTTCCACCTATCTGAAGGAAATATGCCCTAGAGGCAATAATAAAGTAATTATTTATTTCCTTATTTCATGATAAATGTTTATTATTCATGCTAGAATTGTATTAACCGGAAACTTAGTACATGTGTGTATACATAGACAAAACAAAGTGTCCCTAGTATGCCTCGACTTGACTAGCTCGTTTATCAAAGATGGTTATGTTTCCTAACCATAGATGTTGGGGATATAACTATTGAGTATAAACCGCCCAGGAGGGGCCGGGTTATGCTCATGATGATTACCAGTATTGAAGCCCATGAAGACATATAAGATGGCGGCTTACGAAGGAGACTTAATAAGAAGGCCCAAAGCCCAAAGGCGGGTTAGGGCCCATAGATTTAAACCGCCATAGGTGTATGACTTGTATTGTAAGATAGGAAAGAGTGGATACCGAGCCGGACACGTTTATGAGCCGGCCGGGATTCTGTGAACCACCGGGCGTTAACCTGAGTATATAAAGGGACGACCCGGCCGCGGTTTAGGGACAACAAACAACAGATCGAGAGCCAGGCTAAGCGTATTGGCCCCCTGGTCATCGAAACCCTAGCAATACCACCTCAAACTGGATTAGGCCTTTACCTTCACCGCAAGGGGCCGAACCAGTATAATTTGAAGGAAATATACCCTAGAGGCAATAACAAAGTATTATTTATTTCCTTGAATCATGATAAATGTTTATTATTCATGCTAGAATTGTATTAACCGGAAACATAATACATGTGTGAATATATAGACAAACAGAGTGTCACTAGTATGCCTCTACTTGACTAGCTCGTTAATCAAAGATGGTTATGTTTCCTAGCCATAGACATAAGTTGTCATTTGATTAACGAGATCGCCTCATTAGGAGAATGACGTGATTGACTTGACCCATTCCGTTAGCTTAGCACTCGATCGTTTAGTATGTTGCTATTGCTTTCTTCATGACTTATACATGTTCCTATGACTATGAGATTATGCAACTCCCGTTTACCGGAGGAACACTTTGTGTGCTACCAAACGTCACAACGTAAATGGGTGATTATAAAGGTGCTCTACAGGTGTCTCCAAAGGTACTTGTTGGGTTGGCGTATTTCGAGATTAGGATTTGTCACTCCAATTGTGGGAGAGGTATCTCTGGGCCCACTCGGTAATGCACATCACTATAAGCCTTGCAAGCATTGTGACTAATGAGTTAGTTGCGGGATGATGTGTTACGGAACGAGTAAAGAGACTTGCCGGTAACGAGATTGAACTAGGTATCGAGATACCGACGATCAAATCTCGGGCAAGTAACATACCGGTGACAAAGGGAACAACGTATGTTGTTATGCGGTCTAACCGATAAAGATCTTCGTAGAATATGTGGGAGCCAATATGGGCATCCAGGTCCCGCTATTGGTTATTGACCGGAGACGTGTCTCGGTCATGTCTACATAGTTCTCGAACCCGTAGGGTCCGCACGCTTAACGTTACGATGACAGTTTTATTGAGTTTTGATGTACCGAAGGAGTTCGGAGTCCCGGATGAGATCGGGGATATGACGAGGAGTCTCGAAATGGTCGAGACATAAAAATCGATATATTGGACGACTATATTCGGACTTCGGAAAGGTTCCGAGTGATTCGGGTATTTTTCGGAGTACCAGAGAGTTACGGGAATTCGTATTGGGCCTTAATGGGCCATACGGGAAAGGAGAGAAAGGCCTCAAAAGGTGGCCGCACCCCTCCCCATGGTCTGGTCCGAATTGGACTAGGGAAGGGGGGCGCACCCTTCCTTCTTTCTCCTTCCCCCTTCCCTTCTCCTACTCCCACAAGGAAAGGAGGAGTCCTACTCCCGGAGGGAGTAGGACTCCCCCCTATGGCGCGCCTCTCCCCTTGGCCGGCTGCCTCCCCCTTGCTCCTTTATATACGGGGGCAGGGGGGCACCCCAGAGACACAACAATTGATCCTTGAGATCTCTTAGCCGTGTGCGGTGGCCCCCTCCACCATATTACACCTCGATAATACCGTTGCGGAGCTTAGGCGAAGCCCTGCGTCGGTGGAACATCATCATCGTCACCACGCCGTCGTGCTGACGAAACTCTCCCTCAACACTCGGTTGGATCGGAGTTCGAGGGACGTCATCGAGCTGAACGTGTGTAGAACTCGGAGGTGCCGTACGTTCGGTACTTGATCGGTCGGATCGTGAAGACGTACGACTACATCAACCGCGTTGTGATAACGCTTCCGCTGTCGGTCTACGAGGGTACGTGGACAACACTCTCCCCTCTCGTTGTTATGCATCACCATGATCTTGCGTGTGCGTAGGAATTTTTTTGAAATTACTACGTTCCCCAACAGTGGCATCCGAGCCTGGTTTTATGCGTTGATGCTATGCACGAGTAGAACACAAGTGAGTTGTGGGCGATATAAGTCATACTGCTTACCAGCATGTCATACTTTGGTTCAGCGGTATTGTGAGATGAAGCGGCCCGGACCGACATTACGCGTACGCTTACGCGAGACTAGTTTCACCGTTGCGAGCACTCGTTGCTTAAAGGTGACTGGCGGGTGTCTGTCTCTCTCACTTTAGTTGAACCGAGTGTGGCTACGCCCGGTCCTTGCGAAGGTTAAAACAGCACCAACTTGACAAAGTATCGTTGTGGTTTTGATGCGTAGGTAAGAACGGTTCTTGCTAAGCCCGTAGCAGCCACGTAAAACTTGCAACAACAAAGTAGAGGACGTCTAACTTGTTTTTGCAGGGCATGTTGTGATGTGATATGGTCAAGACATGATGTGATATAATTTGTTGTATGAGATGATCATGTTTTGTAACCGAGTTATCGGCAACTGGCAGGAGCCATATGGTTGTCGTTTTATTGTATGCAATGCAATCGCCATGTAATGCTTTACTTTATCACTAAGCGGTAGCGATAGTCGTAGAAGCATAAGATTGACGAGACGACAATGATGCTACGATGGAGATCAAGGTGTCGCGCCGGTGACGATGGTGATCATGACGGTGCTTCGGAGATGGAGATCACAAGCACGGTACTTCGGAGATGGAGATCACGGTACTTATATTGATTGCATGTGATGTTAATCCTTTATGCATCTTATCTTGCTTTGTTTGACGGTACCATTATAAGATGATCCTTCACTAAACTATCAAAGTATAAGTGTTCTCCCTGAGTATGCACCGTTGCGAAAGTTCTTCGTGCTGAGACACCACGTGATGATCGGGTGTGATAGGCTCTACGTTCAAATACAACGGGTGCAAAACAGTTGCACACGCGGAATACTCAGGTTAAACTTGACGAGCCTAGCATATAACAGATATGGCCTCGGAACACGGAGACCGAAAGGTCGAGCGTGAATCATATAGTAGATATGATCAACATAGTGATGTTCACCATTGAAACTACTCCATCTCACGTGATGATCGGACATGGTTTAGTTGATATGGATCATGTGATCACTTAGAGGATTAGAGGGATGTCTATCTAAGTGGGAGTTCTTAAGTAATATGATTAATTGAACTTGAATTTATCATGAACTTAGTACCTGATAGTATATTGCTTGTCTATGTTAATTGTAGATAGATGGCCCGTGCTGTTGTTCCGTTGAATTTTAATGCGTTTCTTGAGAAAGCAAAGTTGAAAGATGATGGTAGCAATTACACGGACTGGGTCCGTAACTTGAGGATTATCCTCATTGCTGCACAGAAGAATTACGTCCTGGAAGCACCGCTGGGTGCCAGGCCTGCTGCAGGAGCAACACCAGATGTTATGAACGTCTGGCAGAGCAAAGCTGATGACTACTCGATAGTTCAGTGTGCCATGCTTTACAGCTTAGAACCAGGTCTTCAACGATGTTTTGAACGTCATGGAGCATATGAGATGTTCCAAGAGTTGAAGTTAATATTTCAAGCAAATGCCCGAATTGAGAGATATGAAGTCTCCAATAAGTTCTTCAGCTGCAGGATGGAAGAGAATAGTTCTGTCAGTGAGCATATACTCAAAATGTGTGGGTATAACAATCACTTGATTCAACTGGGAGTTAATCTTCCGGATGATAGCGTTATTGACAGAATTCTTCAATCACTGCCACCAAGCTACAAGAGCTTCGTGATGAACTATAATATGCAAGGGATGAGTAAGACAATTCCCGAGCTCTTCGCAATGCTAAAGGCTGCGGAGGTAGAAATCAAAAAGGAGCATCAAGTGTTGATGGTCAATAAGACCACCAGTTTCAAGAAAAAGGGTAAAGGGAAGAATAAAGGGAACTTCAAGAAGAACAGCAAACAAGTTGCTGCTCAGGAGAAGAAACCCAAGTCTGGACCTAAGCCTAAAACAGAGTGCTTCTACTGCAAGCAAACTGGTCACTGGAAGCGGAACTGCCCAAAGTATTTGGCGGATAAGAAGGATGGCAAGGTGAACAAAGGTATATGTGATATACATGTTATTGATGTGTACCTTACTAATGCTCGCAGTAGCACCTGGGTATTTGATACTGGTTCTGTTGCTAATATTTGCAACTCGAAACAGGGGCTACGGATTAAGCGAAGATTGGCTAAGGACGAGGTGACGATGCGCATGGGAAATGGTTCCAAAGTCGATGTGATCGCGGTCGGCACCCTACCTCTACATCTACCTTCGGGATTAGTTTTAGACCTAAATAATTGTTATTTGGTGCCAGCGTTGAGCATGAACATTATATCTGGATCTTGTTTGATGCGAGACGGTTATTCATTTAAATCAGAGAATAATGGTTGTTCTATTTATATGAGTAATATCTTTTATGGTCATGCACCCTTGAAGAGTGGTCTATTTTTGTTGAATCTCGATAGTAGGGATACACATATTCATAATATTGAAACCAAAAGATGCAGAGTTGATAATGATAGTGCAACTTATTTGTGGCACTGCCGTTTAGGTCATATCGGTGTAAAGCGCATGAAGAAACTCCATACTGATGGACTTTTGGAACCACTTGATTATGAATCACTTGGTACTTGCGAACCGTGCCTCATGGGCAAGATGACTAAAACACCGTTCTCCGGAACTATGGAGAGAGCAACAGATTTGTTGGAAATCATACATACAGATGTATGTGGTCCGATGAATGTTGAGGCTCGTGGCGGATATCGTTATTTTCTCACCTTCACAGATGATTTAAGCAGATATGGGTATATCTACTTAATGAAACATAAGTCTGAAACATTTGAAAAGTTCAAAGAATTTCAGAGTGAAGTTGAAAATCATCGTAACAAGAAAATAAAGTTTCTACGATCAGATCGTGGAGGAGAATATTTGAGTTACGAGTTTGGTCTACATTTGAAACAATGCGGAATAGTTTCGCAACTCACGCCACCCGGAACACCACAGCGTAATGGTGTGTCCGAACGTCGTAATCGCACTTTACTAGATATGGTGCGATCTATGATGTCTCTTACTGATTTACCGCTATCGTTTTGGGGTTATGCTTTAGAGACGGCTGCATTCACGTTAAATAGGGCACCATCAAAATCCGTTGAGACGACGCCTTATGAACTGTGGTTTGGCAAGAAACCAAAGTTGTCGTTTCTTAAAGTTTGGGGCTGCGATGCTTATATGAAGAAACTTCAACCTGATAAGCTCGAACCCAAATCGGAGAAATGTGTCTTCATAGGATACCCAAAGGAGACTGTTGGGTATACCTTCTATCACAGATCCGAAGGCAAAACTTTTGTTGCTAAATTCAGAAATTTTCTAGAGAAGGAGTTTCTCTCGAAAGAAGTGAGTGGGAGGAAAGTAGAACTTGATGAGGTAACTATACCTGCTCCCTTATTGGAAAGTAGTTCATCACAGAAACCAGTTTCTGAGACACCTACACCAATTAGTGAGGAAGTTAATGATGATGATCATGAAACTTCAGATCAAGTTATTACTGAACCTCGTAGATCAACCAGAGTAAGATCCGCACCAGAGTGGTACGGTAATCCTGTTCTGGAAGTTATGTTACTAGACCATGACGAACCTACGAACTATGAAGAAGCGATGGTGAGCCCAGATTCCGCAAAATGGCTTGAGGCCATGAAATCTGAGATGGGATCCATGTATGAGAACAAAGTATGGACTTTGGTTGACTTGCCCAATGATCGGCAAGCCATAGAAAATAAATGGATCTTCAAGAGGAAGACGGACGCTGATAGTAGTGTTACTATCTACAAAGCTAGACTTGTCGAAAAAAAAGGTTTTTGACAAAGTTCAAGGTGTTGACTACGATGAGATTTTCTCACTCGCAGCGATGCTTCAGTCTGTCCGAATCATCTTAGCAATTGCCGCATTTTATGAAATCTGGCAAATGGATAAACAAAACTGCATTCCTTAATGGATTTATTAAAGACGAGTTGTATATGATGCAACCAGAAGGTTTTTGTCGATCCTAAATGAGCTAACAAAATATGCAAGCTCCAGCGATCCATCTATGGACTGGTGCAAGCATCTCGGAGTTGGAATATACGCTTTGATAAGTTGATCAAAGGATATAGTTTTATACAGACTTGCGGTGAAGCCTCTATTTACAAGAAAGTGAGTGGGAGCACTACAACATTTCTGATAAGTATATGTGAATGACATATTGTTGATCGGAAATAATGTAGAATTATTCTGCAAAGCATAAAGGAGTGTTTGAAAGGAGTTTTTCAAAGAAAGACCTCGGTGAAGCTGCGTATATATTGGGCATCAAGATCTATAGAGATAGATCAAGACGCTTAATTGGACTTTCACAAAGCACATACCTTGACAAAGTTTTGAAGAAGTTCAAAATGGATCAAGCAAAGAAAGGATTCTTGCCTGTGTTGCAAGGTGTGAAGTTGAGTAAGACTCAATGCCCGACCACTGCAGAAGATAGAGAGAAGATGAAAGGTGTCCCCTATGCTTCAGCCATAGGCTCTATCATGTATGCAATGCTGTGTACCAGACCTGATGTATGCCTTGCTATAAGTCTAGCAGGAAGGTACCAAAGTAATCCAGGAGTGGATCACTGGACAGCGGTCAAGAACATCCTGAAATACCTGAAAAGGACTAAGGATATGTTTCTCGTATATGGAGGTGATAAAGAGCTCATCCTAAATGGTTACGTTGATGCAAGCTTTGACACTGATCCGGACGATTCTAAATCGCAAACCGGATACGTATTTACATTGAACGGTGGAGCTGTCAGTTGGTGCAGTTGTAAACAAAGAGTCGTGGCGGG
Source organism: Triticum aestivum (assembly GCF_018294505.1). NCBI lineage: Eukaryota > Viridiplantae > Streptophyta > Magnoliopsida > Poales > Poaceae > Triticum > Triticum aestivum. Next base: position 422,669,190 of record NC_057814.1, on the reverse strand, counting down.
ATCTACATGTGAAGCGGAGTACATAGCTGCTTCGGAAGCAGCAAATGAAGGAGTCTGGATGAAGGAGTTCATATCCGATCTAGGTGTCATACCTAGTGCATCGGGTCCTATGAAAATCTTTTGTGACAATACTGGTGCAATTGCCTTGGCAAAGGAATCCAGATTTCACAAGAGAACCAAGCACATCAAAAGACGCTTCAATTCCATCCGGGATTTAGTCCAGGTGGGAGACATAGAAATTTGCAAGATACATACGGATATGAATGTTGCAGACCCGTTGACTAAGCCTCTTCCACGAGCAAAACATGATCGACACCAAGGCTCCATGGGTGTAAGAATCATTACTGTGTAATCTAAATTATTGACTCTAGTGCAAGTGGGAGACTGAAGGAAATATGCCATAGAGGCAATAATAAAGTATTATTTATTTCCTTGAATCATGATAAATGTTTATTATTCGTGCTAGAATTGTATTAACCGGAAACATAATACATGTGTGAATATATAGACAAACAGAGTGTCACTAGTATGCCTCTACTTGACTAGCTCGTTAATCAAAGATGGTTATGTTTCCTACCATAGACATAAGTTGTCATTTGATTAACGAGATCACCTCATTAGGAGAATGACGTGATTGACTTGACCCATTTCGTTAGCTTAGCACTCGATCGTTTAGTATGTTGCTATTGCTTTCTTCATGACTTATACATGTTCCTATGACTATGAGATTATGCAACTCCCGTTTACCGGAGGAACACTTTGTGTGCTACCAAACGTCACAACGTAAATGGGTGATTATAAAGGTGCTCTACCGGTGTCTCCAAAGGTACTTGTTGGGTTGGCGTATTTCGAGATTAGGATTTGTCACTCCAATTGTCGGAGAGGTATCTCTGGGCCCACTCGGTAATGCACATCACTATAAGCCTTGCAAGCATTGTGACTAATGAGTTAGTTGCGGGATGATGTGTTACGGAACGAGTAAAGAGACTTGCCGGTAACGAGATTGAACTAGGTATCGAGATACCGACGATCAAATCTCGGGCAAGTAACATACCGGTGACAAAGGGAACAACGTATGTTGTTATGCGGTCTGACCGATAAAGATCTTCGTAGAATATGTGGGAGCCAATATGGGCATCCAGGTCCCGCTATTGGTTATTGACCGGAGACATGTCTCGGTCATGTCTACATAGTTCTCGAACCCGTAGGGTCCGCACGCTTAACGTTACGATGATAGTTTTATTGAGTTTTGATGTACCGAAGGAGTTCGGAGTCCCGGATGAGATCGGGGATATGACGAGGAATCTCGAAATGGTCAAGACATAAAAGTCGATATATTGGACGACTATATTCGGACTTCGGAAAGGTTCCGAGTGATTCGGGTATTTTTCGGAGTACCGGAGAGTTACGGGAATTCGTATTGGGCCTTAATGGGCCATACGGGAAAGGAGAGAAAGGCCTAAAAAGGTGGCCGCACCCCTCCCCATGGTCTGGTCCGAATTGGACTAGGGAAGGGGGGCGCACCCTTCCTTCTTTCTCCTTCCCCCTTCCCTTCTCCTACTCCCACAAGGAAAGGAGGAGTCCTACTCCCGGAGGGAGTAGGACTCCCCCCTATGGCGCACCTCTCCCCTTGGCCGGCTGCCTCCCCCTTGCTCCTTTATATACGGGGGCAGGGGGGCACCCCAGAGACACAACAATTGATCCTTGAGATCTCTTAGCCGTGTGCGGTGCCCCCCTCCACCATATTACACCTCGATAATACCGTTGCGGAGCTTAGGCGAAGCCCTGCGTCGGTGGAACATCATCATCGTCACCACGCCGTCGTGCTGACGAAACTCTCCCTCAACACTCGGCTGGATCGGAGTTCGAGGGACGTCATCGAGCTGAACGTGTGTAGAACTCGGAGGTGCCGTACGTTCGGTACTTGATCGGTCAGATCGTGAAGACGTACGACTACATCAACCGCATTGTGATAACGCTTCCGCTGTCGGTCTACGAGGGTACGTGGACAACACTCTCCCCTCTCGTTGTTATGCATCACCAGGATCTTGCGTGTGCGTAGGAATTTTTTTGAAATTACTACGTTCCCCAACATAATTCCCTGTGTCCTTTAACCCGATTAACCCTAGCAATACCACCTCAAACTGGATTAAGTTAACCTCGTTGCGATGGCTCCACGACTAAGTCCTCACACTAGGACATCTGCCGTGACAAAACCACGACTGTTGGCGCCCACCGTGGGGCCAGCGCACGGTGGTTTCGAGTTCTTAAAGGGCAACTTTGAAGGGATCAAGGGATACGCTGTGGGCCGGATGACCAAGAGTCGTCGTGGCAAGCTCTACATCGACGATGCAGGCTGGGCCCCCGAGGCCGACTCAATTGAGTACGGGTACCGGGTCCCCTTCGGCGGAATCCACGTCTTCATCGGCAAGATCGGCGAACTGGGCCCTGAGCCGGACATCGGCACCGACATCATCGAGACGGCTCAGCGTGCAAGACCCGCCCGAGTTCAGCCCGCCATGAATCGTGCTTTTGTGGGATTCATCCATGGAGCCGAGTCTGAGGATAGATCGGCATCTGGTGACGAGACGGTTGTCTATTCTGATGGCGAGTGATCTACCGGTGAGACCGAGTCATTGTATCAACTACAAGACGGCCGGCTTGGGGGCTGTTCCGGGCGACAATATTCCGGACCCCTATAAGCCGCCAAACAGGGTCGCGATCTTCATGGCCGGAACACAGCTAGTGCCGCATTCATCAACTGCTGCAGAGATGATTTCCGGATCAGCAGCGGCAACGGCTGCCGGGGCAGGAGGCCCTGTGCACCCGCCGGCTCAGGTCTTAACCGACTTGTTGGATAAGCTGACAGCGTTGTTAACAACGATGGTTAATTCGGCAGATCAGGATCAGCATAACGCGGCGGTTGCAAAGTTGGAGGATGAGATAGCACATGCCAAGGAAGAGCTGAACGCAGAAAACACTAGGATGGCCGCGGAGCGGGCCGCTTTGGATGTTCAGGTGCAGCGGATTCAATCAAAGTCTTTCCGGTTCATGCTAGATCAGAACGCTTCAAATGAAGTCATGAGGAGAAGGCATCAGACTCGCCTTCCTCCGGTTTACGAGGCGAGAAATCTCTTTAACATGCCCGGAGCAGGGACCAGTAACCAGCCAGTGGTAAACCGGGTTGAAGCGCCTGGAACAGGAGCGCCGGTTCAGCCGTGCATGACGGACCTGCCTCATCAAGACAATATCCCACCGCAGCACATGTTGACGCCACCGGGTCATTATTCTAACCCCTTGGATAACATGATCGCTGCCGCATCACGATTGGCGGCTCTCCGAGTTGAAGGCGAGTCTCCAACAACAATTGAGACGTGAAGGGCTAGAGAGCTTCTTCAGACGGCATTGGTTCAGCAGCAGGCTTATTCTTACAGTCGTGAGAGGATCCATTCAACCCCTCGCCCAAGCCGGAGTGAAAGTGCAACTATCCCTGGGTGGTTTTGGTAATTACTAACAACATATAGCTCATTGAGCTAATGCTATCTCAAGATGAATATTTCAGGAAAGCTCAATGATTAGCATGGCATGGATTAGAAAGTGGACCCCTCAAAATGCTAAGGACACATGTTTGCTCAAGCTCAAGACTCTACATTTTACTTTTAGTGATCCAAGATCACATTGAGTCCATAGGAAAAGCCAATACTATTAAAAGGGGATGAGGTGTTTCTTAATGAGTTACTTGCTCAAAATGCTTAGTGCTATGCTCCAAAACCCTCAACTACTTTCTCATATCCACATATGTCCCAAACCAAAAGTCAAACTCGGCCCCACCAAAATTTCCTATTCGGCACCACCGAGTTCACTTGACATAGCCACTGCCACAAACCCTAGTCACTTCGGTCTCACCGATAGGGATCTCGGTCTCACCGAGATGGGATTGCAACCTCTCTGTTTCCCTTCGTAACCTTTCGGTCTAACCGAGATGAGCGATCGGTCCCACCGAGATTGCAATGCAAACTCTCTGTTTCCCCTTCGTAACATTTCGGTCTAACCGAGATGAGCGAATTGGTCCCACCGAGTTTGCCTGACCAACTCTCTGTTTGCTTATTACCAAAATCGGGCCCACCGAGTTTGTGTAATCGGTCTCACCGAGATTACATTATGCCCTAACCCTAATGGAATCGGTCCCACCGAGTTGACATGTCGGTCCCACCGAAAATCCTAATGTTCACATTTTGAACTAAATCGGTTTGTCTGAGTTTTCTGATTCGGTCCCACCGAGTTTGGTGATTTGTGTGTAACAGTTAGATTTTGTGTGGAGGCTATATAAACCCCTCCACCCACTCTTCATTCGTGAGGAGAGCCATCAGAACATGCCTACACTTCCAACATACATTTTCTAAGAGAGAACCACCTACACTTGTGTTGAGGTCAAGATATTCCATTCCAACCACATAAATCTTGATCTCTAGCCTTCCCCAAGTTGCTTTCCACTCAAACCCTCTTTCCACCAAATCCAATCCTATGAGAGAGAGCTGAGTGTTGGGGAGACTATCATTTGAAGCACATGAGCAAGGAGTTCATCATCAACACACCATTTATTACCTTTTGGAGAGTGGTGTCTCCTAGATTGGCTAGGTGTCACTTGGGAGCCTCTGTCAAGATTGTGGAGTTGAACCAAGGAGTTTGTACGGGCAAGGAGATCGCCTACTTCGTGAAGGTCTACCCTAGTGAGGCAAGTCCTTCATGGGCGATGGCCATGGTGGGATAGACAAGGTTGCTTCTTCGTGGACCCTTCATGGGTGGAGCCCTTCGTGGACTCGCGGAGCCGTTACCCTTCGCGGGTTGAAGTCTCCATCAACGTGGATGTACGATAGCACCACCTATCGGAACCACGGATAAAAATTCTCCGTGTCTACATTACGTTTGCTCCCTCCGAACTCCTCCCTTTACCTTCATATGCAATTGTTTTACATTGCGCTGCTATACTCTTAGAATTGCATGTGTAGGTTGATTACTTGAATTGTGCTAAGTTGTTAAAATTTGCCAAGACTTAAAATTGGGAAAAGGCTAGATTTTTATTTGGTCAAGTAGTCTAATCACCCCCCTCTAGACATACTTTTGATCCTACACGGAGTTATAGCAGGCATATTGAGGAACCGGTTGTGTCAAGCAGTGGACGGAACTGTAACCCGCCCCGTGGACATAACCCAGCAGGTGGTGGGGTTAATGCCCTGAACGTCGTGGATCAAGGAAGAGCGTGCCGAGAGGCTGAGCTGGCGGCTCAGTATACGGCTCGTCAGCATTCCCCGGTTCGTCGGACAACTTCGGTGGAGACGGGTGTGACCTTCAGGACTCTGGGTGTGCCGTGTTTGGTGCCGGCTTTGCGTAACATATGTTTTCCCAAGGATTTCAAGGGTCTCCGTAAGGTGCCCAACTACACTGCCGATTTACCTCCTGAAACATGGGTTGAGGGTTATTAGATGGCGATGGAACTGTTGGATGTTGACGATGCTGCATGCGCTAAGTACTTCACCATGATGTTGGAAGGGACAACTCGTACTTGGTTGAAGGGGTTGCCAGCCAACTCCATTGGGTCATGGGCCGAGTTAAAAGCCCGGTTTATCCACAATTTTAAAGATACGTGCAAGCAGCCCATGTCAATCGTGGATTTGGCCTCCTGTATCCAAGAAGAAGGTGAGTCAACAACCCATTGGGTGCGCTGGGTTTCAACAATCCTGCACTCATCGGATCGCATCAATGCCGATTCAGCAGTCTTAATGTTGGAGAACAATTGTCGTTTCACGCCCCTGAAGCAGAAATTAGGGCGGCTCAAACGTCACTGCATGACATGGGCACACTCATGGCGGCTCTGGTTAAGTATGCTGACTCTGATGGTACCAAGGACCCCGAGTCTGATGGTGAAAAGCCGGGAAAGGGAAAGAAGAGCAGCAACACCAGGGGGCAGCAGCATGACCCGGCGAACCATGGAAACAACGGTAAGCGCAAAGCTGATAATAGTTTGGACTTTGTGGCTAACACCAATACACAGAATAATGGTCAGCATCATAAGGGTAAACCGCCCCCACGGACTGGAGGGTCAGGCTTCAATCTTGAGCAGCTGCTAAATCAGCCCTGCCCAAGACATGGGACGCGGGAAAGACCGTCTGGCCACCTCTGGAAGGATTGCTTCATTATGAAGGAGTATAAAAATTCCAATCTTTTTCAAGACGATCATGGGCCGGGTGGTGGTTCAGGATCCGGCTGTCATGGACCGGGTTATGGCGGTGGCGGTTCTAGCTCTGTATATCAAGGCAATCAAGGCAATCAGGGTGGTTACCATCAACAATTAGGTCAGGGGAATCAACAACAGCAATCTGGGTATCAGAGTAACCCAAAGCAGTTGAATAGTGGGTAGTACCACGTCTTCACCACAAGTTTGTGCAAACGGGATCAGAAGCTTCATAAAAGGGCGGTGAACGTCGTTGAACTGGCAGTTCCCCATTACTTGCGCTGGTCTGAGCAGCCCATTACGTGGAGTCGGGAAGATCACCTGCCCCGGGTTGATAATCCGGGTCACCTGGCGTTGGTAGTCGCACCTTGGCTCGGAGGGTATAAGTTCACCAAAGTACTCATGGATGGAGGGGGCAGCATCAATATCCTTTATTATGAAACTTTCCGTCGCATGGGGTTGACAAATAAAAATATTAAACCATCGAACACTGTTTTCCATGGCGTGCTGCCTGGTAAGTCGGCGTACCAAGTTGGTAAGATAGATCTGGAAGTTGCTTTTGGTGATGATCATGAATCTAGGTCAGAGACATTGACCTTTGAAGTGGTCAAGATTCACATCCCGTATCACGCTCTGTTTGGACGGCATGCTTATGCCAAATTCATGGCGCGGCCTTGTTATGTTTATCTGCAGCTCAAGATGACGGGTTACAAGGGGACCATCACAGTACATGGGAGCCGAAAGATAGCTTTGGAATGCGAAGAAGGTGATGCAGCTTATGCTAAGTCGGTTTGTGCAATGGAGGAGTTAAAATTTTATAAGGACAATGTTGATCCGGCGGATATGACATCTTTGAAAAAGCCAACTACAGAGCATGATCCGGTCTTGAAGTTTAAATCGGCAGATGATACCAAGCTGATTGATTTTGTTCCTGGCGATTCATCCAAGCAGTTCAGTATTAGTGCTAATTTAGATCCGAAATAGGAAAGCGCGCTCATGGAGTTCATCCATGAGAACCGGGACATCTTTGCATGGAAACCTTCTGACATGCCAGGTGTACCGAGGGAACTTGCTGAGCACACTCTCAATATTGATCCCAACTTTAAACCGGTCAAGCAGTTTCTTCGTCGTTTCAATGAAGAAAGGCGTAAGGCCATTGGTGAGGAGGTAGCCCGGCTCTTGGCGGCTGGGTTTATTGTTGAGGTTTTTCATCCTGAGTGGTTAGCTAACCCGGTGCTGGTACTTAAGAAGAACGGCACTTGGCGTATGTGTGTGGACTACACAGATTTAAACAAGGCTTGTCTGGCTGATCCTTTTGCTCTTCCTCGTATCGATCAGATTATTGATGCTACGGCGGGTTGTGAGCATTTGAGTTTTTTGGATGCTTATTCTGGTTATCATCAGATCAAGATGGCAGTTAAGGACCGGGAGAAGACAACTTTCATCACTCCCTTTGGAGCCTTCTGCTATGTGTCTATGCCCTTTGGACTCAAGAGTGCCCAGGCGACTTACCAGCGATGTGTGCAGAATTGTCTTCATAATCAGATTGGGCGCAATGTTCATGCTTATGTGGATGATATTGTGGTGAAATCCAGAAAGAAGGAGACGTTGATAGACGATTTGAAGGAAACCTTTGATAATCTCCGGGTTTATAAGATGATGCTTAACCCGGCCAACTGTGTTTTTGGTGTGCCGGCAGGCAAGCTCTTGGGCTTTCTGGTGTCTAACAGGGGTATCGAAGCTAATCCAGAGAAGATCAAAGCCATTACTTCTCTGGCTAAACAGGCGTGTGTCAATGATGTTCAACGACTGGCAGGTCGTATTGCGGCGCTAAGCCGGTTCATAAGCCGATTGGGAGAGAAGGATATCCCTCTGTATCAGATCATGAAAAAGACAGATACTTTTGTTTGGAGTGATGCCGCTAATGCAGCGTTTGAGGACTTGAAGAAGCAGTTGGCTGAGCCACCTGTTCTGGCCGCTCCTGTTGATAAAGAGCCATTGTTGTTGTATGTGGCTGCCAATGCCTGGGCTGTTAGCGTGGCTATTGTGGTGGAACAGAAGGAGGCAGGCAAGGAATATCCGGTTCAAAGGCCGGTTTACTACATCAGTGAGGTGCTTATTGAGTCCAAGCAGAGATATCCGCACTGGTAGAAACTTGTATATGGGGTGTTCATGGCCAGTCGGAAGCTTAGGCAATATTTTTTGGATCATCCCATCACTGTGGTTAGTTCTGCTTCTTTAGGGGATATTATTCAGAACTGAGAAGCCACATGTCGGATAGCCAAGTGGGCCATTGAGCTTGGTCCTCATGGTTTGAAATATATGCCTCGCACGGCCATCAAGTCTCAGGCACTGGTGGATTTCATCAATGACTGGACAAAGCTGCAGATGCCTGAGGAAAAGCCAGATAACACGTATTGGACTATTCACTTTGATGGGTCTAGGCAATTGGAGGGCTCGGGGGCAGGAGTTGTGCTCGCTTCCCCTCGAGGTGGTAAATTTTGTTATGTTCTCCGTTTGATGTTCCCTTGCACTAACGATGCAGCTGAATATGAGGGCTTGCTCCACGGTCTTCGGATGGCTAAGGAGATGAACTTAAGCCAGGTAAGGTGCTTTGGTGACTCAGATTTGGTGGCTCAACAAGTCTCCGGTACTTGGGATCCTAAGGATCCACTCATGGCGGCTTATCGACGAGACGTGGACGTTATTGCTGGTCACTTCAAGGGTTATCAAGTTGAGCATGTTGATCGGAGAATAAATGAAGCGGCTGATGCCTTAAGCCGGTTGGGTTCTCAACGTAAACCGGTGCCGCCTAATGTCTTTCTTGACGTTTGGCATAACCTGTCGGTTAAGTTACCTACAGAGGAGGATTTGGCTATATCTGACCCGGAAGCTCAGTTGGTGGTGGCTATTCATGCTATTCCTGATTGGACAGTCCCTTATTTGGCTTATATGACCCAGGGCGAGTTACCTGAGGATGAAACCTTAGCCAGGCAGATAACCCGGCGGCTAAGTCAATGACAATTGTCAATGGAGAGCTGCATCACTGCAGTGTTACAGGGGCTTTTCAACGTTGTGTTTCTCCTGAAGAGGGCCGTGTGATCCTGCGTGAGATTCATGAAGGAGACTGTGGTCATCATGCCGGTTCAAAGTCTCTCGTGGCCAAGGCTTTTCCTCATGGATTTTATTGGCTGATGGCTCATGCTGATGCTGAGGATCTGGTCAGTAAATGCGACGGATGTCAGAAATTTTCACGACGAGCCCATGTGTCGGCTCAAGAATTGAGGATGATTCCAATTACTTGGCCGTTTGCAGTTTGGGGGCTTGATATGGTTGGACCTTTTAAGAGGTCCAAGGATAAGAAGACCCACCTTTTGGTGGCGGTTGATAAGTTCACTAAGTGGGTAGAGGTAGAGCCGGTCAGTAAGTGTGATGCAGCAACGGTGGTTCAATTCATGAAGAAGGTGATCTTTGCTACCTCTTGAGCATGCGTTGGTTTTTTCCTTGAAGCGGAAAGGGTGATGCAGCAAAGTAGCGTAAGTATTTCCCTCAGTTTTTGAGAACCAAGGTATCAATCCAGTAGGAGGCCACACGCAAGTCCCTCATACCTACACAAACAAATAAGAACCTCGCAACCAACGCGATAAAGGGGTTGTCAATCCCTTCTCAGTCACTTACGAGAGTGAGATCTGATAGAGATGATAAGATAATATTTTTGGTATTTTTGTGATAAATACTAAAAGTAAAGAAAGCAAAATAAACGGCGAAAGAAATAGCTAGTTGTTGGGAGATTAATATGATGGAAAATAGACCCGGGGGCCATAGGTTTCACTAGTGGCTTCTCTCAAGATAGCATAAGTATTATGGTGGGTGAACAAATTACTGTCGAGCAATTGATAGAAAAGTGCATAGTTATGAGAATATCTAGGCATGATCATGTATATAGGCATCACGTCCGCGACAAGTAGACCAACTCTTGCCTGCATCTACTACTATTACTCCACACATCAACCGCTATCCAGCATGCATCTAGAGTATTAAGTTCATAAGAACAGAGTAACACATTAGGTAAGATGACATGATGTAGAGGGATAAACTCAAGCAATATGATATAAACCCCATCCTTTTATCCTCGATGGCAACAATACAATACATGTCGTCTCGCCTACTGTCACTGGGATCGAACACCGCATGATTGAAGCCAAAGCTAACCACTTCTCCCATTGCAAGAAAGATCAATCTAGTAGGCAAAACCAAACTGATAATTCGAAGAGACTTGCAAAGATAACCAATCATACATAAAAGAATTCAGAGAAGATTCAAATATCATAGATAATCTTGATCATAAACCCACAATTCATCAGATCTCGACAAACACACCGCAAAAAGAGTTACATCGAATAGATCTCCAAGAAGATCGAGGAGAACTTTGTATTGAGATCCAAAGAGAGAGAAGAAGCCATCTAGCTAATAACTATGGACCCAAAGGTCTGAGGTAAAATACTCACACATCATCGGAGAGGCTATGGTGTTGATGTAGAAGCCCTCCGTGATCGATGCCCCCTCCGGCGGAGCACCAGAAAAGGCCCCAAGATGGGATCTCACGGGTATAGAAGGTTGCGGCGGTGGAATTAGGTTTTCATGGTGCTCCTCGATGGTTTCGGGGTACGTAGGTATATATAGGAGGAAGAAGTAGGTCGGTGGAGCCACGAGGGGCCCACGAGGGTGGAGGGCGTGCCCAGGGGGTAGGCGCGCCCCTGCCTCCTGGCCTCCTCGTTGATTGCTTGACGTCCACTCCAAGTCCTCTGGATCACGTTTGTTCCAAAAATAACTCTCCCGAAGGTTTCATTCCGTTTGGACTCCGTTTGATATTCCTTTTCTGCGAAACACTGAAATAGGCAAAAAAACAGCAATTTGCACTGGGCCTTGGGTTAATAGGTTAGTCCCAAAAATAATATAGAAGTGTATAATAAAGCCCATTAAACATCCAAAACAGAATATATAATATCATGGAGCAATAAAAAAATTATAGATACGTTGGAGACGTATCAAGCATCCCCAAGCTTAATTCCTGCTTGTCCTCGAGTAGGTAAATGATAAAAACAGAATTTTTGATGTGGAATGCTACCTATCATATTCTTCAATGTAATTTTCTTTATTGTGGCATGAATGTTCAGATCCGAAAGATTCAAGATAAAAGTTTAATATTGACATAAAAATAATAATACTTCAAGCATACTAACAAAGCAATCATGTCTTCTCAAAATATCATGGCCAAAGAAAGTTATCCCTACAAAATCATATAGTCTGGCTATGCTCTATCTTCATCACACAGAGTATTTAATCATGCACAACCCCGATGACAAGCCAAGCAATTGTTTCATACCTTTAATTCTCAAACTTTTTCAATCTTCACGCAATACATGAGCGTGAGCCATGGACATAGCACTATATGTGGAATAGAATGGTGGTTGTGGAGAAGACAAAAAGGAGGAGATAGTCTCACATCAACTAGGCGTATCAACGGGCTATGGAGATTCCCATTAATAGATATCAATGTGAGTGGGTAGGGATTGCCATGCAATGGATGCACTATAGCTATAAGTGTATGAAAGCTCAACAAAAGAAACTAAGTGGGTTTGCATCCAACTCGCTTGCTCACGAAGACCTAGGGCATTTTGAGGAAGCCCATCATTGGAATATACAAGCCAAGTTCTATAATGTAAAATTCCCACTAGTATATGAAAGTGACAAAATAGGAGACTCTCTATCATGAAGATCATGGTGCTACTTTGGAGCACAAGTGTGGTAAAAGGATAGTAACATTGTCCCTTCTCTTCTTTTCTCTCATTTTTTGGGCCTTCTCTTTTTTATGGCCTCTTTTTCCCCTTTTTAAAAAAATTTCGTCCGGAGTCTCATCCCGACTTGTGGGGGAATCATAGCCTCCATCATCCTTTCCTCACATGGGACAAAGCTCTAATAATGGTGATCATCACACTTTTATTTTCTTACAACTCAAGAATTACAACTCAATACTTAGAACAAAATATGACTCTATGTGAATGCCTCCGGCGGAGTACCGGGATATGCAACGAATCAAGAGTGACATGTATAAAAATTATGAACGGTGGCTTTGCCACAAATACGATGTCAACTACATGATCATGCAAAGCAATATGACAATGATGAACACTACAAAAAAAAGATACATCCGTGACATTTTGGGCCGAACAAATTTTTTTTCTGTCATACTTATGACAATAATTGTGACAAAACACGGTATCATCATATATGTGGTGGGTTCCTACTTCTATGACAAAAAATCATGACAGAAAATGGGCTTTTCGTCCTGGGCGGGCCGGAGACGCAGCTGCATCACATTCTTTGGGCCGTCCATGACGGAAAAAACGTGGTAGAAGCGAGGGCGAGGAAAATATCGGGGTGTTCCCGGTTACGGTGAGTGGTCGGGGCCGAGCGATGCGTGTTTCTCTCGTACACGCACGCGCGTGGGTGCGAGGCGTTGGGCTCTAACTGAACCCGAGCGATTGCACTGCAGGCTACGCGTTACTGAACCCGAGCAATCGATCGATGGCTGTTAACTGAACCCGATCGAGCGATTCCTTCGCTACTGCTACTAACTGAAGCCAATCGATGCTGCCTCTG